>NC_056481.1:0-5000 GCF_008729295.1 Plectropomus leopardus
ACCTGTCTTTGTGTCTCACCTGTCTTTGCATCTCTCACCTGTCTTTGTGTCTCCCAGGTCGAAGTTTCCGGACCAGTCGTATTGTCCCGTACGCCGCCAACCTGCTCTTCGTCCTGTACGACTGCCAGCGAGGCCCACGGCTGCAGCTGCTCATCAACGAGTCGCCAGTTCGATTCCCGGGACTGGAGACCGAGGACGCGCCTCTGTACCGGGACGTGCGGGCCACGTACCGCCACCTGCTGGACGGCTGCGACTTCCACCGGGAGTGTGAGGGGCGGAGCGGCGGCCGAGGACCCAACACGGAGCTGTGAGGGACGCCAGACGGGACGTCTTCATCGATACGTCCACATTGATACCCCAGCGGGAGGCGCTTCAAATCACATCAGTTTGTCTCCAAACCCCGCCCCCCCGCACTCTGAGCGTCCAATCACATCTGACCACCAGGTTGAACCGTTAGCAGAGTGAAATCCTTGCCGTCTCTTTTTACCGTTTCCTTCTGTGATTTTTGGCGGACCCTTTAATCTGCTGAGGATGGACAGTTTCTGGTGGCGGTTCTTCTTCTTCTTCTTCTTGGTGTTTTTTATTTATTGATTCGATGGTCATGTGACGTGCGTCGGTGGCGCTGCAGCTCCGGTTCTGACTCTTCAGGGTTAATTTATTTGGGATTTTTTTCTTGTTTACTTCTGATGTCATCGTGCCAAAATGAGTTTTCAAACTGGTGTCAGGTTTCACTCGGTGCTTCTTCTCGGTTTGACTTCCTGTGGACGGGGTTCCCACGGTCCTGGAAAAGTCTTGGAACTAGTAAAAATCATTGAAGGTTCTGGAACATCGTGGAAATGTGTAGCGTGTAATAAATTAAATGACATAACGGTGAATTTATTTTCTGTAGCTGACGACATAATGAAACTCGCTGTTTTTTGTTTTCAGTGTTTAGTTTTCTTTATTTTCTTTGTGTTCGTCTCTCCCATCATGTCTGTGATTTTATTTTCTTAAATTTTATTATTTGGGTGATATAACAATAATCAAAACGTGGTTATTTTCCTTTTTATTTTTAGGAATGGACATTTTCTTCTAAATTACAAAAATGATTTTATCAGCTGAAAACAGTAAAAACAAACATTGTTAGATTTTTACATTTTCAGCAGACTTGAACACATAATTGGAGACGCTGAAATTAATTTTGGATCTTATATGTTTGAAAAATGGAGGGGAAATGAATCAAAAAAAATGAAAATATTTAAACGTTTTAAAATGTTTTTCCATGTGGGAACCTGTGTGGAGGAAATCGCAGAACGACGGATGCCAAAAGTTTTTAATTGAAGAGCTTTAATAAACATTTTTCCACAAAAAATGTTTCTGTTCCTGTAACGAGTCTCTAACAGCACAGAAAACTGTCATTAACCACCGAGACAAATTTTAGTTCTTAGAGTATGTTTATAAAATGAGATTTCAGACCCGTGTTAAACTGAGAGTTAGCTGCTGCTAACGGTAGCGCTCGCAGCATTATGTCACGTTAGTGTCGTTTTGTTGACTTCCTGTGTGAGCGGCGAGTTTGTTTCGTTCTGAACTCTCCGAGGCCTTTCAGCCTAAAATTACATTCGTCAGTCACATCAATTACGTCTGTTAAACAAAAACATAAATGCAAGCAGAAAATAATCACTAACAAACCTTTCAGTTACTTTAGCCTGAGTGAGCTGCTAACAAAAATCCATAGCTGCTAACTGGAGTCTGCAGCTGCTAACTAGTCTGTAGTTGCTTACGTGAGTCTGCAGCTGTTCACTAGTCTGTAGCTACTAACTAGAGTCTACAGCTGCTAACTAGGCTGTAGCTGCTAACTAGAGTTTGTAGCTAGTAACAAGAATCTATACGCAGGCTTTTAGCCCCGCCCAAAAACCTACTGGACAGAGAAAGGGTAAAAGACTGTTCAAAACAGGTAAAAAGTGCAACTCCACTCTGCAGCTGCACACAGCTCTCAGTCTGAGTATTTTCTAACATTTAAAAAATATTTGGACAGAAGTCACTGATTTTTAAAAATTTTTAACTTCTTTACTGACATGTTCAGTTTAATATTTTGGATTTTTGTTTTTCTCGTTGCGACCGGTATTGAATGCTAAATTTGCTCTGAACAACATTAACTCATAAACATGTTTTTCATGTTTTGACGAGTTTATTTCATCATCCAGCAGTTATGACATCATAACTCAACAGGCAATAACTACACCGTAAAAATAAAAATAAAAATAAAAATAAAAAAATAAATAAAAATAAAAATAAAAATTCCTCAAACTTTTTTTTCCAAGGGAACTGACTGTGATGTATAGACGGATCAATAAATCAAAAAATGAAAGAATTTTATGTGGAAATTATTCTTATTTGAAGCTTTACTGTCCATCGTAGTTCAGTTCTCCACATTCAGACATCAGAATAAAAATAATAAAGTACACTTGATGAAAATGATGAAATGGGTTTAAAAATTCTTTCTGCTGTTTTTAGTTTTTCAGTGTAAACATCACGGCGACGCTTCACTTTACGGCTCCGACATTTCCCAAAAATCTGGACACTTCCCCGAAAAAACTGTCTTATTTAATGTAAATATTTAAATATGATTTGTAACAAATTACAAGTAGAGTTCAATTCATAGATGAAACAGGACGATGTTCAGCTGATACTTCCGATGAATTAATCGTAATTAAATAACAGCTAATCCAACAGGAAAAGTCTAATTTGTCTGCAGGCGAGTACGAAGGATCATAAAGACAATAAAAAAAAAGAATAGTTTTTCATAAACTATGAATACTGAAGTCTCTGATTAATAATTGTGGATTCAAATGTAGATTTTTTTGCAAAGAAAATTCTCATTTTTTCTAAAATTGGTACAAATATATTTTGTTTTCTCATGAAACATCCTGAACAAATTATTAGGAAATTATTTTCCGACAAAATGAAGCGACTTTTACTCATTTTTCACAATAAATTCCTGGAATTAAATTTGTTGCGAAGCTGACAAACGAAGCTCAAACGGGACTAAAATATCACAGAATACAAACCGCTCAATAAACACTAAATATTGTTTGTTAAATTATTCAAATGGAGTGTAAAAATAAATATAAAGATTTATGCTATTAACCCTTTGAAACCTGCATTCTGATGCCTTTCACAAGTTGTTAACCCTTTGAACTCTGAGCAAACTGGTTTGATTTCTTTAGAAAACGTGCAAAACAGAAAACAAACAACTTGGCAACAAATAACCTGCAGACTGAAAGAAAATACTGGATTTAGAAAATTATTTTAAAAGAGCTAGAAAAAAAAGAAAAATCTAAAAAAATTAATTAAAAAAAGTATATTTGTAATTGTCATAATAACATATTTAAAATAATGACAAGAAAAATAACCTGAAATTGGAAATTATCAAAAACAAAAGGAAAACATAAATTTGTACATACAATTATAATAATTATGTTTAGAAATTATATTACAGACAACAATATATATTTAGCTTTTTTCTTCAGATCATGATCACATCTTGTTTGTTTGTTACTTTTCGTTTTCTTTAACTAGTTTCCAGGAAATTTTCTTTAAAACTTTTACTGATTTTTGGGTCATTTCATGAAACGTTACTCTTTGCTTTCTTCTTGTGTTCTTGAGATTAATCAGCATGATTTGTACGGGTTTTTAAAGAGTTAAAAAAATGTTTTCATTAATTCAACTCTCAACACGATCCGTCCGCATTATTTAACCAACAACATTATTTAATTATTTAAAGGTCCCGACAGAGCGAAGCATTTGCTCGACACTGAACCTTCAGTTTGATTCTTTTTTCACTCACCTGAAAACTTTTAACTACATTTGGTTTATTTCAGAATTTTGTGCTAATTTATGGAAAAATAAAAATGTCTTCTTTGTAACCAGAGTGAATATTTAACCCTTTGAATCCTGAACAAACTGCTTTGATTTCTTTTGAAAATATGGGGGAAAAAAGGACAAAGAGCAACTTCAGAAAAGTCCTGCAACATGCGAAAAAATATTTTGGAAATAGTTTTGAATATTTAGGTAAATTTTCCATGACATTATTTTCATAACTGAATATTCAAAATTATGTTGCAGAACTTTTAATTAATATTATTATTATTTTTAATCAAGCACTTTCTTCTGAGGGCATTTCATTGTTTTGGTTGTTTGTTTTTTACTTTCTTTTATTCTGGCATGTTTTTCTTTTGTGCTCGTTTTTGGGTCATTTCTTCTTTCGTTGCTCATCGCCTCGTCCCATGTTTTCGAAAGAAATCAAGTCAACTGGCTCGGGTGTCAAATAGTTAATAACGTTAAACATATAATTTTACTGATTTTTTTTCAGGAAACTGGAAAGTTCAGACTTTTGGGATGGGGGATTTTCACAATAAAAGTTGTGTCGGGGCTAACAGGTGGATCTTGATGGAAACCAAGTGGAGGAAGCCGTCTCCACAGCGACAGCCGCTGAGGCTCATGGGTATTGTAGTACTGTGATCCTCTGAGTTTATGTACAGTGTGAGACAGCAGCGGCGCTCGGTGGGATTCAGTGTCGCCGTCAGAAACAGGAAGTCGTCGATGTTTCCTGTTTCTGACGTCGGAGACGCGTCAGCAGCAACATCAAAAACAGGAAGTGGCACATATTTATAAACACGTGGAGACGGCAGGTCGGTACAAACGCACTGAACTGATGAACAGGAATCAAACCCTGCAGCTCACCACGTGGCCGTCGCGTGATCAGTGTGTGCGCGTTCAGTCCAGAGCGGCGTGCAGCAGAGCGCTGTGAGTGCCCGCCATCTTGGACTTCTTCATCTTACCGATGGCCTTCTGGAGGTCAGACTGATGGATCGGACGGATGAAGTCCTCAGACGGACTGGGAGACACAGAGACAAGAGACCAGAGACACTCGTTTACATCACAGCACCGGATCTCAGAGAACACCTCCAGGGAATTCTGGGAGTTTGGCACCAACGTCCACTCAAACTCACCAATGAGCA
>NC_056481.1:17500-30000 GCF_008729295.1 Plectropomus leopardus
GGCCAACAGGAACTTCTCCCCAAACTTCAAGGTAAAACATTTCTGATGCCTTTAGCACTCTGCGTTGCCTCAGTGGCTTAGAGAGGTAAAACAGAACGTTAACAATGAAGCTGATTTCACACCGCCGCACTGTAACCATCCTGACTACCACCATGACAACCACCCTGACAAACGTGACAGTCACCCTGACAACCACCCTGAAAAAACATGACAACCACGCTGACAATTGACAGCCACCCCAACAACGGACAACCAGCCTGAAAACCAACAACCATCCCAACAACGGACAACCACCCCGACAACCGACAACCACCCAGACTACCACCCCGACAACCCTCGAAATGTCCTTAAATCCTCCAGACATCTTGAAATCCTAGAAACGTCCAAAACTCTTAGAAACATATATGGGTCTGCTGTCTGGCCCCTGGTCTCCTGTCATTTAGTATAGTATAGAATAAGTGGCCTCCTGTCAAAGCAGGCTGAGTCTCTTGCTGTAACATGACAACAAATCACTGAATTGACCAAAGATTTTGGACATTTTACCATCTGAAGTTTGGTGGAGGTGTTTCTTCAGGCCCAGAGTTTCATCTTCTTGTCTCTATAAGTTGTAACTTTGAGTATTAAGGCACCAACATGATCAGCTGCACTGTCTGTTTCTCTCCTCAGATGTTTTCAGAAACATGTTTTATTGTTTAACTGTGACATGAGATCTGGTTAGTCGCCAATGCTCCACATCGCCACATGTTTGGGGTCTAACGGCCGGCTTGTTTTTGTCGTCCACTTCAGGTGAAACTGTATTTCACTAAGACGGTAGAGGAAGGAGCGAACTGTGACACAAGCAGCACGTCGGCCTCGGTGACGCCAGACGTCAGCGACAATGAACCGGATCACTACCGCTACTCTGACACGACGGACTCGGACCCGGAGAACGAGCCGTTCGAGGACGACCATCACAATCAGATCACAAAAGTCTGACACACACACACTCACACACACATACAGATATATATGTGTATATATATATATTTAGTATGTTTCCACGCTCATGAACCCCCAGACTGAGACTAGCGTGCTGTTAGTTAACGGGGGAATATAACCGATGGACCACGACTGATCTGTGGGACTCGCTGAGCTCAGATCAGTACATAAGACCCCCCCCCTCCCATCTTCTGCTCAGTGCACAGTTGGACAATCACATGACATGGCGGTCGGAGGTGAGGAGGGCGGGGACAAACGTGTGGGCGGGGCCAGGACGGGCAAACGGACAGCGAATGGACGATAAGACAGATGAATGGACAGACAGGAGATTTTTAAAAAAAGGAGTAAAACTTGAATATAAACAAACTGAAAGACAAGTAGACTTCTTTAGTGACGACACCGAGATGTTTGTTGGATAAATACCCACAATCCCCGTGTCCTTCCTTTCTTCCTTTCTTGCTGACCTGTCGTAGGAAACTTTCTACAGACCAATCTCAGTTTTCCATCTCTTCAATCTTCAGTTTTGTTAAGCTGTTTCTGAGAGTCGGCTCTTCTCTCTGTGTGCGTATATCCAATTATTTCAGCTGAAATGAACAAACTTTTTTTTTTTTTTGTAAAACTCATTTAATTTTTAAGCTCGTGCCAAGTTTTGGAAGGCCAGCAATATTATCTTTGAATTTCAGCTAAGCTAAATCTGCACTTATAATTTGGAAGTTAACATGTAGCACAGTTTCTATCAACTGAAATTTGGACCACTGGAACCCCTTCCCCACCAACATGGAACTGGTTCTTCTCCAGTACCTGCACCTGATCTTGAACAGTTTGGATCATTTCAACCAAAAATAAATTAGTTCAGATCACAAAAAGGTGGTTCTCAGCTGGAACCAAAAAGAAAAAAGTTTTTTCTTGGCCCGAAGTGCAAACAGACATCAGCATGTTTAGAAAAAGAGGACTGAGTCTTGCTCATAATAATCTGCTACGTCTTTTACGTCATTTATACTGTTTGTTCAGGCTTGGTTTTTTGGGGGAGATAAATACAAATACCTATAATAATAGAACAGAAGTTTGCAGGTTAACAGTGTTATCCACGATTTTGCTACTTAACTCTTTTTGCTGATACATCCTTGATTACAGTTGCGCTCAAAACTGATGGAAACTAGTTTGTTAAAAAAGCACCAAAGTTCCTAAACAGAATTACTAAAAAGGGGTTCCAGGGATGCTAATGATAATTATAACCAACCATCGCACCTAAATTCGAAAACTGCTAGTTGAAGTAAGTGGGCCAATTGTAGGTGCAGATTTTTGTATGAAATGTTGTAAGGAGTCAGGTGGGAGAAGACTGAGCCGGATTCGGCCGGTCTGAGTTCGTCAAAGGTCTCACTCTGAATTACGGCGATCTTGACATTGGAAACTACCGAAGAACTCTCCTAGCCCTCCAGACCCAATGTTTCCAGTCGTGAGTCTAAGCTGAACCAGTCTCATTGCTGATCTTCACCAGATTTTGGCGAGTTGTAGCTGGTCAGTACCAGCTTTGGGACGAAGTAGCACACAGAGAGAAGAGCCAGCCCAAAGAAGACAATGAAGAAGAGAAACTTCACAATCTGCTGCAGTTCTGTCAATCATCTACTGTTGAGAACACACGTACAGTACAAACCTACTGTGAACAAATGCTATTACTACTTTTCTGTCTGTCTGTCTTCAGTTTTGCACAAAAGGACTCTCTTCAGCTCCTCAATCAGCTCCTGTAATTACAGAAAATGTATTTTTGTTGTACTCGGACTCTTATATCAAACATTAAGCTAGACAACAAACAAGCTACACACAGTATAACCATTCCGTCAGCCAGATCTGCTCGAAGCTATTCACCTAGGTAGGCTAACGCACCCTGATACAAGCTAAAACAGAAACCTACGACTCCAGAGCGCTTGGTTTTGATTGGCAGATGGAGTTTGCGCATAATATAGGACAGTTTACTGAATATTGATGCACATTTCAAGGCAAGCTTGGTCCATCCAAGGAAGCCTGTTGGGCTCATGTTGTGCTGATTTCTGTCAAGTTGAAAAATTCAGTCCTTTTATAAAGCTGCCATCTTTGAGTTTCTCAGCCTCAGGGGCAGGAGGCCATTATGTGGGTTTGCGATAGACGTCTAAGACGGATAAATTCATGATGGACTCATGAGTATTTTGGCATGATGGGCCAAAAGATGTTGAGAAACCCTGTTCTACCAAGGTTTCAGAAGTTTGTTTGAGCATTTGGCCAGACAGCTTCCAGCAGGTTTAGTGACCACAGTTGGTCTTGAGAGTCAAGAGGTTCGGGCTCTGTTTGTCTTTGGTTTCTGACATTTCAAAAAGGGTGATGCTCTATAACTACTATTACTCTTGTCCATAGACTATTAACCGTTGTACTCGCTTCTACTTCTTGGAGACATTTAAACACTCAAACTCTTGCAAACCCTTAACTTTTAACGCCAGGGATGACAGTTCGAGGATCACACTAGCATTACAGCAGTTTCAAGAATACTGTGTCTGAAATTAACAGAAGTAAATGAACATTAGGGATGCTCCGATTTGTCCTTTTAGATCGTAAACTTGATCACAGCTTTGGTCAGTAGAGGAGACTAAAAATAATTACCAATTTGTTGCTGTTCTATGGGCTCTTACTGAATGTTGGGCTTAACTTTTCATGCAACAAGCTAAAAAAGAATTTTAAACCTTCTTTTAAATGTAAATAGAGTTTTGGATGATTTTTTGTGTGGACGTACAGTCTGCAAAGGAAGCTTCTACGCAAAAATGACCCGACTCAACTTAAAATAACAGCTTCTTCTGATGACGGTGCAGTCAGGAACAGGCAGTGAAAGCATTGTTGGAAGGCTTGTTTGCATCACCCAATCAGGTTTTCTAATCAATAAATCAAGAGACCATGGTCTGAGTAATTTGTGATCAATAGCATCCAATTTGCATCCGTTTGAATGGAGCATCCTTAATGATCATCTTAAGGAATGTCTGCCTCCAGTTTAGGTGTTGGTAAAAGTTTTTGTCCTGTTGTCTGAGTTCCGTCCTAACATTTGGTGCTACTACCTACCTTTGGCTCTGCGTTGGTCCTGTAGTCACTGATTGTTCATCATGGGTGTGGTATCAAGACTCTGGATTGGGTCTTAAATTTTGTGTTGTCAACCCTGCAGGCTTTATTAACAGCTTGGTCACACAGGATGCACTTAAACAAGAAATCCTCAGAGCTTATTCTGAGAAGCAGCAAAACCAGAAGCACAAACATTGTCTCTATAGGACCCTCTAGAAGATGCTCAGATAAAATGTAGTTCCCAACCACCAATTCCATCTTCACATCAGAAGTGCACCTGAACTTGAAGGGTCAACGGCACAATGTGGGACACTGAAAGGCCAATGGCGATAACATAGAGCATGATTGGTAACAGTCATGATATCCAAGATGTGCCAATGACCGGGGTTGATCCTGACACAGCAGTGGACGAAGGGACTCCTCCAGGGCTCATATTGGACTGATCACGGTGTCCAGAGGGCACTTGTCAATTCTAGTCTTGACACTCTGAGCTAGAAGCTGATAACTGAGGTGAAGGTAGAACACACTGAACAGGAGCGACAATCCGAAACTACAACTCCAATGTCCTGTATTGCAAAACTAAAGAAGAAAACCCCATTTGACTTTTCATCTGATTGGAAAGCAAGTAAACGGCCCCAGAGACATGGAGTGTTTCTGCTCCTTTAGTTTTTCAAAGTGAGGTTTACTGAGTGGATAAACGAAGCTCAGACCTCTTTAATCCGATCATTTCTCTGGTAGGACAAACAATCGAGTCTCTCAGATCTTTTTGGGCATGAGTGAGATGTGGAATGGCATCTTCCAGAGCAAGAAAAACATCCACAACAAGAACAAGCGTAGATGAGATGTTTACACAGTAGCACATGTCTTTGTAAGTTGACTTTCTTTCTGTGCCAAAGGATGAGAAACCAAAAGGACGTTCTGGTCATCAGACTGTAAACACCTGGGTCCTTGAGGTCATTAAACAAGTAGAAAAATGTGCTGGCTGCTGATGAAATTGTGTCCTGTGTGATTACGCCTTGGTAGTTGAAGCCTCTTTTAGCCTTGAGCTCTCAGAAAACCAGTGTATTTGAACAACCACTATCGGTCCTGTAGTTCATCTCGTTGGGTTTAAGGTGCTAGGCAAAGCTAGCCGAGGCTGACGCTGAGCCTGTTGTCCATCTGTGGTGCTCTCTACCAGCCACGAGTGTTCGTCCAGTCGTGATCTGTGACGCCAAGCAGCTCTGTCGTCACTGTGGCGATCTGTCCACAGGCTCCGTTTGTGTATTTTACAGCAACAACACACTTCCTGTCTTGAGTCTTGTTAGGTGCTGTCAAGTCTGGCCTCACTTCCTGTCGTCTACCCGTTCAGACATGACTCGTGTATAGATTTGTTCAGGAGAGGAGCTTAAAACTACAATTACTGCAAACTGGTGTGGACTCCAAAACTGAAATACATTGTCCACAAGAACTGTTCGGCACCAAACGCAATAACAGTTATTCCATTTTTCTGGGCTTTAAACAAACCAAACTTAACATTTTTTTAGGATGCTGTTGGCGATGCAGTCACTTTACCCTTGATGCAAATTTTGGTTTAGAAAGTATTTGTTTTAGAAAAGTGTAGGTAAATGTTGTGGTAATCTTGGAGTTGATGCCTGACCTCATGCGGCAAACAAGCTGATTAGTTAAAACAATTGGGAGGCAGTCTTGAAAATACAAAGAAAAAACTCGCAAATAAGTAAAAGCACAAAGCCACATGAATGACCCCAAACAACAGTTTCCATGTTCCAGCCTCAAGCTTAAGTACATCCAAAATACGACCAACAGCCGATTAAAAGAGTATGAAAATAGGCAGGTTTCCATTAACCCTCAAATTGCACAAATTGAAATTGCGAATATAAAATATGTCTAATGGAAACACCTGAATTTCGAAAAAAACTCCCTTTTATCGCAAAAAAAAATTCTGCGGGCCTGAGGTGGTATTTCAGTTGATTGTAAAAAGCCATATATGTCCAAACTGCAGTGGGAAGCCTTTGTAGTCTTTTCTAAGTCAGATGATGTTATGAGGTCACGTGATGCTATGGCTATGTGCCTGTCAGTAGGAAGTGACTCCCTCATGATACGGCAGGAGCTGAAAGAGCTACTCTAATGACCTTGGATTGGAAATAATGACGGCTAGTGCGGTGGCTGCAATAGAAATAAAGCTGCTGATGTTTTAAACATCCATTGCCATGGTTACTGGGATGTTATCACCAGAGGAGAAGCAGCAAAACATCACTCAGTGGAAACACAGCCAGCTCAACATTGAGTTTTATCCACATTTCCAAAATATTACTTGAATTTTGCACAAATCTGTGATGGAAACCCGCCTACAGGCTCAACAAAAGTGTGACTAATATACATCTATGTTTTCGTACCTCCTGCTGAGCGCTGCACGCACCGGCATGCTCTGACGGGTTTCAGGTGCTTGAGGCCAGGCAGGTGCTGTCCACGTCTCTGACTGCTTCAGGTGCTCGATATCGATATTTCCTTTTTGACCATTTTACAGTTGTGGGTCGCAGACAACACCTTCCAGTCCAGCTGTGTCGAGTCCATCTGGGAGATTTGTACAGATGTTAACAGAAATCAGTGGTGACTTTCTCCTCATTTTTTAAATTTTAGCAAATTTGCAGAAGTCATTAGGTATAACAAAAACTATACCTACCCTTCCTTCCCTGGTGTGTTCTGACGGATGTTCAGGGTTCTTGCACCGATCCAGAACGTCTTGAGAGAAAACAGGAGTGACGAACACTTTGAGAAGTGACCCGAACCTTCAGGCCCTGACACACCAAGGTTAATGTTTGACTGTCACTGAGCGTCCGCTGCCCGAGGCTTTGCAGCGTATCCCGCACCTTTGGCCCTCATCAGCGGTTGTTGGCTTTTTTGACTGACATCAGTCTGATTGACAGTTAGTGCAAAGAGAAACTTCAGTGAGGAAAATAAACAAGTGCCTCTTCTTGTTTCTCTTTTTGATTGACAGTTACAGACGACCGCTGTCTGCTGGTCTGAAGAGTTTTCTCCTCTCGCAGAGGTAGCGAGCGTACCTGCTTGTTTGCAGTCAGTTGTAGACTTTGCGGTGTGTTCAGGTAAAGCTTTTTGGCCAAGATTTCACCACTAGTTCTCTAATGTGTCCAGGACTTAAAAGTTTAGTGTTTCAGATTAGTGGCTTTGGCTTTAAAAGCGAAACCCATCACGTTTCCGTTGAAGTCAAAGACGTCTGAATCAGTTCAGGAACTTTGAACTCTGGATTAACTTTTAACGCCTGCAGTTAAAACCGAAGACTTCAGTCAAACTCCAGTGATTCCTTCAGAGAAACAGGTCATTAGTTTTGCGTTTTAGCCGACCAGACGACGCTTCAGTTCTTTTCTGTTTACATCACCAAACCTGCCAAAATGAAGCTGTTTAATTTTTTTAAAATTTTTGTTTGTTTGTTGGTTAGCTCGGAGTCAACACGGTAAACATGTTCTCTCTACTTTTTTGCCTTAAGGTGCAGTCACACGAGTCAACCGTCCAGCAAACACCGCCCTGCGCTCAGACTCGATGGTGGCATGTTGTACAAAACGCTGATGTATTCGTGTTTCTGTTGGCTAAATGAGAAAATCCACCTGCGACCTCGCCATCAGAACAGGTGTTTGTTTGGCTTTTATTGAGGTGAACGAGAGGCGCAGCGAGTGTTCGTAGGACGGAGTTTCTTGTGATTGCACCTTTACTTGTATTCAGCAACAGTTTTCTGCTCCTCTACAGTTTTTTACAGTTTCTCTGCATCTCAAACTTTTATTTAAACTCGGCGTTTCAGTTCCAGCTGGACCTTTGTCCGTTAAAAACATTGTCTGAGCAGCAGATTGTTTCAATTTGGTGTTTTTTCTTTCAAACTAAACTTGGACAGATTTGGTTTCGTAAACTCATCCGTCATCACTTCATCAGAAACTGTCGGAGCAGAACTTTGTTGTTCACATTTCAGCTCAGCGGTCCACAGCGTTTCTGTTCATGATGATGATTGTTGTTTTTATTTGTCTCGTTTTGATTTTGTCAACAAACAAACAAACAGAAACTCTTCATAACTTCCGGCCTGAAGACATTTCATGTTAAACTGACCCCCCCTTCCCCACTCCTCATTTTATAAAGAAAATAAAAACACTGTAAAGGTGAATAAACTATTTATAAACAGCTGCTGTCGTCTGTGGATATTTTAAGAACTACAAATCCCAGGAGTCTCAAGGTGTTTCAGCCCCCCACAATGCTCTCTTCAAAGTCACAAAAATACATATTATAATAACAGGGACTGAACGTTATCAAGCCTTTTTTTCTTAAGAAATAATTGACTTTTTTTTTTGTTTTGTTTAAAATTGTTTGGTGAGTTTTAAAAAAAATGTTTTGGCTATTTTTTCCCTTGAAAATTTTTGGGAAAATTCTTTTCTTTTTTTTAAAGAAAACTGACAATTATTTTATCTTTAAACTTTTTTGGTGAATCACCAAAATTACACCAAATATCAGCCAGAAACTGTGAAATCAGAAAATCACACAAACCATATGTTGTTGTACAGGTTTGTGAAACAAAACCAAGACTCAAGGACTTTTCCAAAACTTTCAGGCTATATTCATATAGCATTTGCAGGCCTTGAAATTGCCATTTGCAAATTCCATGACTTTTCCAGGTTTTTCATAACTGTGGTTTAAGTACTTTGACTGCAGGTATTTGTATATTTAAAACAACATATCTGACAAATTAAAATGTTGACTGAAGACGTTTAGACAAAACTTGATTCAAATAAATCTTAATTTAAACTCATTTTCTGTACGAAGATGTTCTGTGAAACTGTGTGAGAGAGATCTACCAGTGACTTGGCAGAAATGATAATCGCTTCCCCCACAATGCACTGCAGCGGCACTACTCCAAACGACTGGAGAACAGGCGAGGAAAAATTAGGTCACACACACACACACACACACACACACACACACACACACACACACACACACACACACACACACACACACACACTGAGCCTTGTGGGCACCAAACCATAACTAATTCCGTCTTATCTGCTTCTATAAAAAGATCAAAGAAAGTGTAAAGCAGCGGAGAAACCGTTGTCACTTTATTCATCAAATATATAAACTCGGCGCACACACACACACACACACACACACACACACAGGTGAAACAAACCGACTTCAGCTCAAACTATCGATCTCTTCAGTTTGTCTGATAATCGTCATAACTGTAATAGTCAACTCAGATCGACTTCAGACTGAGTGAAACCAGAGTTAATACCCCTAACCCGTGTGGTCAAAGATTCAGACTAAATTCATTCACCCTAAATAAACCAGGTTTAAGTTAAACCAGGTTTAATTTAACCCCAGTTACACCAGGCTTACGTTTACCCTCAGTTAAACCAAGTTTAAGTTTAACTCAGTTAAATCAGGTTTACCTTACCCTCAGTTAAACCAGATTTAAGTTAAATCCAATTAAACCAGGTTTACGTTACCCATAGTAAAACCAGGTTTACGTTACCCATAGTTAAACCAGGTTTACGTTACCCTCAGTTAAGCCAGGTTTAAATTTAACTCAGGTAAACCAGGTTTACCTTACCCTCTGTTAAACCAGGTTGAAGTTAAACTCAGTTAAACCAGGTTTAAGTTAAACCAGGTTTACATTACCCACAGTTAAACCAGGTTTAAGTTAAACCAGGTTTACGTTACCCTCAGTTAAACCAGGTTTAAATTCAACTCACTTGAACCAGGTTTACGTTACCCTCAGCTAAGCTAGGTTTAAATTAAACTCAGTTAAACCAGGTTAACATTACCCTCAGTTAAACCAGGCTGAAGGTAAACCCAGTTAAACCAGTTTGAGTTAAACTCAGTTAAACTGGGTTTAAGGTGACCCTCAGTAAACCAGGTTTCAGTTAACCACAATTAAACCTGATTGGAGTTAACCTTAGTTGAACCTGGTTTAAGTTAACCTCACCTAAACCAGGTTTAAGTTGACCTCAGTTAAGCTAGGTTTAAGTTGATCTCAGTTAAGCAAGGTTGAAGTTAACCTCAGTTAAACAAGGCTTAAGTTAAGTTTGGTTAAACCTGGTTTAAGGTGACCCTCAGTAAACCAGGTTAAAGTTATTCCTCTATTAAACCAAGATTACATTATTCCTCCATTAAATCAGGTTTAAATTATATCGGCATTAAAACAGAATGGAGTTAATCCTCCAGTAAACCAGGATTAAGTTATTCCTCCATTATGTAGGGTTTAAGATAATCATCTGTTAAACCAGGATTACGTTATTCCTCCATTAACTCAGGTTTAAATTATTCCTTCATTAGACCAGGATTGGCTTAATCCTCTGTTAAACCGGGATTAAGTTAACAGTTAAACTGAACTCTGACACGGCTTTGATTTTTTCGTAAACAGAATAATTATTAAACATTCATTTAAAGACAAATCAGTGAAAAACGATCAATAACTGAAACATCGAAATGTTAAAATAATAATAATAATCACTTGGATCAATCACTTCCTGTGATGTCACAGCGAGGCCTTCAGCACACCGAGCACGCTCAGTGCAGACTCCACGCAGCCGTCGAAGTTGGAGTGGACGAAGGCGTCGCCGGCGCAGACGAGCAGCGGGCGCTCGAGGACGGTCATGTGACCCGGACAGTCGGGCACCGAGGTCAGCACCTACAGGAGGGACAACAGGTAAATCAAACGCATCGAGGGGCGTTCGGGGTCAGCAGGGAGTCTGCGGCGTTCACACGCTCACCTGAGAGTACCGCCACTTGTGACACTTGATGCTGATTGGCTGAGGCAGATCAGGAAGCAGCTTGTTGAGTTCCTGTAAGATGATTGGCTGGACATCCTCCTTGTCCCTCTCCAGGTGCTCCAGGCCAAACGGGACGCTGGTGTGGACGACGAGGGAGGGGCCGCGACCGGGAACATCTGAAGACGGGGACAGTCAGGGGACAGAGTGACACTGTGTTTAATCAGACAGACAGATGGACGGATGTACAGGTGAGTGGACAGACAGGAGGACAGACCTGCGTTGCGTTTGCGGGAGTCTGCGGCGATGTAGCAGATGACGGTGTTGTCGGTGACGTATCGAGCGGCCCAGGAGAAACTGAAGACGGCGTCCGGAGGGAAGAAGAGAGCGACGGCGAAACGAGACGAGTACACGACCCCGTCCAACTGCTGCTTCTGCTGGACGGACAGCACTGAGGGACAGAGACAGGGGGACAGAGACAGAGGGACAGAGACAGAGACAGAAGGACAGAGACATGGGGACAGAGACAGAGACAGAAGGACAGAGACAGGGGGACAGAGGCAGAAGGACAGAGACAGAAGGACAGAGACAGAAGGACAGAGACAGGGGGACAGAGACAGAGACAGAAGGACAGAGACAGGGGGATAGAGACAGAGACAGAAGGACAGAGACAGGGGGACAGAGACAGAAGGACAGAGACAGGGGGACAGAGACAGAGACAGAAGGACAGAGACAGGGGGACAGAGACAGGGGGACAGAGACAGGACAGAAGGACAGAGACAGGGGGACAGAGACAGAGACAGAAGGACAGAGACAGGGGGATAGAGACAGAGACAGAAGGACAGAGACAGGGGGACAGAGACAGAGACAGAAGGACAGAGACAGGGGGACAGAGACAGGGGGGACAGAGACAGAGACAGAAGGACAGAGACAGGGGGACAGTGACAGAGACAGAAGGACAGAGACAGGGGGACAGAGACAAGGACAGAGACAGAAGGACAGAGACAGAGGGACAGTTTAGTAAAACCATGACTGAACATGATCCACGTGTAAAATCTGTAAATCTGTAAGTGTCACACAGTAAAAGTACACACTCTGTGTACTGCACATATACACCCTCTGTGTGCAAGTACTCACAGTGTGACTTCCTGTTCTTCTTCACTGATTTCTAAAACGTTTCTGCACAATTTTCATGTTTCACATCCTGCAACACACACACACACACACACACACACACACACACACACACAAACACACACACAAACACACACACTGCATCTAATAATAACTTGTGTGTGTGTGTGTGTGTGTGTGTGTGTGTGTGTAAGCAGGGAGGAAATGGGCGCTGTCCCCTGTCAGCCAATCAGATGAGCTGAAGGTGACATCATCCTCCTCCTCATCATCTAGAGACAGACACACACACACACACACACACACACTCTATATAAATCCAGAACACTCTACAGCTTTTTAAGAAAAGTGTGTAAACCATCGACCAATCAGAGAGCAGGGAAGTATATTGATCCTATGTGTGTGCACGTGTGTGTGTGTGCACGTGTGTGTGTGTGTGAGCGTGTGCATGTGTGTGTGTGTGTGTGAGCGTGTGTGTGTGTATGTGTGTGTGTGTGAGCGTGTGTGTGTGTGTGTGTGTGTGTGTGTATGTGTGTGTGAGTGAGA
>NC_056481.1:32500-167500 GCF_008729295.1 Plectropomus leopardus
CAGGGAGACAGGAGACACAAGAGAGACAGACAGAGAAACAGACAGGAAGACAGAGACAGACACACAGAGACAAAGACAAAAGAGACACAGACAGAGAGTGTGTGTGTGAGACAGAGAGAGAGACAGTGTGACAGACAGACAGACAGAGAACAGACAGACACACACAGACAGGACAGACACAGACACCCACAGACAGACAGAGAGAAACAGAAAACAGACAGACAGAAAGAAAGAGAGACAGAGGCGGGGAAAAGAGACAGATGAACAGGGGGTTTTTTTTCACTCCAGACACACACATGGTGGGAGACAAAAGACAGACAGACAGAGACACAGAGACAGACAGAGTTTTTTTTTTGAGAGACAGAGACAGACAACAGACAGACAGAAAGAGACAGACAGAGACGTCAGCAGCTACACTCACACACTGACATATCCCAGACTGTCAGCAGCTACACTCACACACTGAGCACGGAGGACACTCAACGTATTTTTTTTCTTTTTTGTGTTGTTTTGTTTTTTGTTTTGTTTTTTATCTAAAATCATAGATAAAAAGCAAGGGTTAAAATTCTGAAAATTAATGAATATTTTATATTTATGATTAGGACTGATGTTGGTTAAAAAAAATAAACTTAATGAAAGTAAAAATCATATTAATATATAGTATTATTTAAAGCTTGACTTTGTGTGTAGAGAGTAACTATGTGTAATATTAAAGTGGGTCCTAAGGGGTTAACCCCTCTCTCTCTGTGTGTGAATGTGTGTGTGTGTGTGTGTGTCTCAGGTGTGTAAACATGTGGAGGTTCGGGAATCAAAGATCAGCCTGCTGGACCTCAGGTGACAGACAGGAGGCGCCGTTTGTTCTGAATGTCTGAAGAGGAAACTGTGAAGACACTGCCTGTGTGTGTGTGTGTGTGTGTGTGTGTGTGTGTGTGTGTGTGTGTGGAACTTTTTGAAGGACTTTTAACTCTCTCTGTTCCAGTTCTCTGGAAGTTTTTTGAAGCTTTTTGTGAAGTTTGTTCTTTGAACCGTTTTTGTTGTTTTTTGGATCCGCTGTTGGCTGTAAATGGACCTGTTATATTTTTAGCAGTTTTTGTGGATCAGAGTTTCTCCTGCAGTGATGCGTGCGTGCGTGCATGTGTGCGTGCGTGTACGTGTACGTGTGTGTGTGCGTGCGTGTGACAGAGTGCCTTCTTACAGAAACCAACAACTCATCCACTCTGTGAATCTCTCGGCCTGAAAATCTGAAACTCGATATTTTATTTTTTGGTTCTGGTGCTCTCTCGTTCTTGTTGGTGCAGCTCCGGCACTCGTTTGATTTCAGCAGTGTTACGTTCGTTCTCAGCTCTGTAAGGGCGGCGATCTGTCGCTCATTGTGGTGTAACGGCAGCTCTGACGTTCCTGCCTCTGTCATTCTAAGAGATGGGACACGCCTTTCCAGCTGCTGAGATTTAAATAAAGATAATTTCTTATATTTCTAATCACTGAACTTTAACTTTCCCTGCCAAAGGATTATTATTAATATTATTATTATTATTAAGTTCCCAGCCAGCGACAACCTTTTCTCAGACTTTTTAGGACTTATTCAATAATCTTTCAAGACCCCAAAATATTAATTCTATTTCATGAATGAAAATAAAAACAAAAAGCGTGAAAATCACATTTTTCTCAAAGAAAGTAATTTCCAAATAAAATATGGATTACATGTTTACATTTTGCTTTCCTCTAATTTTTCTCACATCAGTTGTACAAAAACAGAACTGAAGATGATAATTGAGTTGTAGTTTAACTGTAGAAATCTCTTATTGTTTTTTAAAATGTTGTCGCTGAGAAGCTCTGACAGGCTCCTTGATAGCGATAAAGTTGTTGAGTCAGCCGTCCGCTCCTCCCGTTAACCTCAGATCGTTTGTTTTTGACAGAATATCTCTTCAGTGGCTGAGAAAGTGTCGCAAGCACATTAACATGAATTTTGACCATCACAGGGGATGTGATGTGACGTCAGTAACACTTAAATTTGGTTTTAATGTAAATATAATACAAAACAATTTCAAGTGAACTAAAGGTACAGAAGTTTATTTTTGAAGGATTTTATTCACTTCCTGGGCCCCCTGCAGGGCTTTCAGTGTGAGCACCAGCAGATGTTTTTATGTCCGTGTGTGTGTGTGTGTGTGTGTGTGTGTGTGTGTGTGTGTGTGTGTTTGTGTTTGTGTGTATGTTTCTAAAACATTTTCTGGTAATAAAACACAAACTGCTGCTCTGACAAAAATGCTCATTCTGTCTCTTTTAGAGAAGATGTGAAGTTTTATTGTTCTGTAGGGATTTCTGTATTTGTATTTATTTTTAAATCCAACACGGTGTTCGTTCTTCTTTCACAGATGTTAAAACACACAGACGCCTCACTGACACCATATTTGAAAGAGTGAGACCTGTAAACAAATATGAGGAAACAGGAGTGTTGTTTTTGTATTCATGGGTTTATGATCCACATGAAGTAAAAAAAAAAGTTTCAAGTTAATAAAGTGCACCAGGAAGGAGACCAAAAACCCAGAAATGAGTTAGCATGTTTGCTCGTCCTGTTCCCTCATAGACCTTATGTTTGGTTGGATGAACACGGATTTACAGCCAGGCTGTGGTGGAGATGCTGAGTCATTTGAACGTGGTACCTTCCGCTTTTGACATCTGCTGATTGTATTTTGGCTTACAAACATCCTGAAAGTGGAGTTTATTAGTGAAGATTATCTGCTGAACTAAACCTGTAAGAATCATACGTTTGTTTTCTGCAATGATCCGAAGTCCAAAAAATTCCCCGAGACTTTTTGATGAGGGAACCAGAAAGACACTAGCTTCAGGTTTGGACTACAGAAAAACATCATCCCTGCAGATGCTAAGATAGCCCTTTATGCTAAGCTAACTGATGAGACATCACCTGTTTTGTCTTAGTTTTTTTTGTACATTTCATTGAAGTGGGGATGGAGGCCGGCTGTGAAGTCACAGTTGCTGCTTGAACTGTCCGTCTGAACTCCACAAAGTTTGTGATGTTATGGCGGTCTTCACCACAAATTTTAACGCCTCAGAAACGGAGCATGTTGGAGGAGTTTTGAAAAGTGACGTTTTGAAGAGTCAGCTGATGTGACGTGCTGAAATGAACACTGAACTCGTGTCTCTTGTATGAGAGCTCTTTATTGTCTTCCTTTGGCCAATCATCTGTCACTTCCATGATGTCACATGACACACTTCTTTACAGACAGCACCGTGAGGCCACGCCTCCTGTTCGACAGCCGTGACATCATCATTACAATGGTGACATCATTGTTACAGGATGGAAGATAACACAAGTGGGCAGCATTCAAGCTTTATTCATCAAAAATAAAAACACACTTTTAGACAACAAATAGTACCAACATGGAGGATGGGAGGGGGCGGGGCCACAGGTGGAGCAGGAGGGGTTAAAGATGGAGGAAAGCGCCACATTCACAGTTTGACAGTGAGCGGAGGGGGAGGACGTTTGAGCTGAAAATCTGATGGCAATCCTGAAAAGTTCAAGGTTCAGTTCACCAAAAACATCTGCACAAGATGACATCACTTCCTGTTTACCAGCTGTCAGAATAAAACACTTGTTTTAGCATCTTCCTAAATACCAAAAAACACCACTGACTGACTTCCTGTTGCTGCCGCTTGTCCCTGTTTGGATGTTTTCTGGGATCTGATCTGGGACCTGTTGGCTTCGTGCTCAGTGAGGGCTAAAATGGGATTGTCTCATTTGTCCCGAGGACAGCAGCGTCTTGTTTTCTCTGGTCGTGGACGCTTCGTGTTTAGAAGCACTTGCGGTGGACGATGCTGGGACCGGCCTCGTCGTACTCCTGCTTGCTGATCCACATCTGCTGGAAGGTGGAGAGGGAGGCCAGGATGGAGCCGCCGATCCACACTGAGTACTTCCTCTCGGGGGGGGCGATGATCTGCAGGACAAGGAAAGTTTAATTCAGAGTATTGAACCTTCTGAAGTCACACACTGTGACAAGATGAGCATTTTAGGAATCCAAACAGTGAAGGCCCACCGTACAATGCCACTCTGATTGTCTTACCCTGATATTCTGACCTGAACCAGTCCCACTCCTCTGGCCTAAACCTTACCAGTCCCACTCCTCTGGACTAACCCTTACCAGTCCCACTCCTCTGGACTAACCCTTACCAGTCCCACTCCTCTGGCTTAACAAGAACCAATTCCTCTCCTTTTGCTCAACCAGAACCATTCCTACTCTGAATGTGTTGTCTTTACTGTCTCTGTGTCTTGACTCTCTGACCTTGATCTTCATGGTGCTTGGGGCAAGGGCGGTGATCTCCTTTTGCATGCGGTCAGCGATACCCGGGTACATGGTAGTTCCTCCAGACAGCACGTTGTTGGCGTACAGGTCTTTACGGATGTCGATGTCGCACTTCATGATGCTGTTGTAGGTTGTCTCGTGGATTCCTGCCGACTCCATACCTGCAGGACAGACCAGGGGACCATGGGTGAGACAAAGTGTCCAACAGGCAAACAGACAAGTAGGCTGACAGGTGAAAAAGAGTCCTACCAATAAAGGAGGGCTGGAAAAGTGTCTCGGGGCAGCGGAACCTCTCGTTGCCGATGGTGATGACCTGTCCGTCAGGAAGCTCGTAGCTCTTCTCCAGTGAGGACGAGGTCGCTGCCGTCCCCATCTCGTTCTCAAAGTCCAGAGCGACGTAACACAGCTTCTCCTTGATGTCCCGCACAATCTCTCTCTCCGCTGCAGAGACACCACACAGCGGCTCAGACATGTCATGCTGTTACCACGGCGATATAACCTGCTCATGACAATGATGTCGTACCTGTGGTGACAAAGCTGTAGCCGCGCTCCGTCAGGATCTTCATGAGGTAGTCGGTGAGGTCGCGGCCCGCCAAGTCCAACCTCATGATGGCGTGAGGGAGAGCATAACCCTCGTAGATGGGCACATTGTGGGTGACGCCGTCTCCAGAGTCCAGCACGATACCTGAAAGACCGACAGACATGGAGAGACAGGAGGACAGAGGGACAAAGAGAGACATACAGGTCAGTGTCAGTTTCTGTTCCATTTAGTCTTTAATAGTTTTGAGCATTCTTAAATTGAGGCCATCTTTACAGAGAATTAATATAAATATAGTTCATATCAGTATTGATTGGTTGAGTTCTGGTGATCAGTCATATTGTTTTCTAACAGTTTCTAAACTTTGAAGAGGAAGAGTCTAACCTGTGGTGCGTCCTGAGGCGTACAGGGACAGGACGGCCTGGATCGCCACGTACATCGCTGGAACATTGAAGGTCTCGAACATTATCTGAATACAAACACAAAAATATATTTATTCAAATATATTAGATAATATCAATAAATCAATAAGTGAATATAAACACTCAAATATATAACATATAAATTCATTAATATTAATATATCACTTGCAGTATGGTATGGATCTTAAGCCCTGTACACTGAAGTATATTGTGGTAAGTCATACTGTAGCATTAGTACTGCAGTATTAGTACCCCTGTTATCTTCTCCCTGTTGGCTTTGGATCTTTAGTGTAGTACAGTGTAGTATTGCAGTAGTACCGCAGTATTAGTACCTGTGTCATCTTCTCCCTGTTAGCTTTGGGGTTGAGTGGAGCTTCGGTCAGGAGGGTGGGATGTTCCTCTGGAGCCACTCGCAGCTCGTTGTAGAACGAGTGATGCCAGATCTGACCAATCACAGAGCAGACAGCCATCATCAATAACCAACAATCAGTAATCAATGATTAATCAGATCTTATTGATTATGTGAAATCGATGTTAACATCGGGGACCTTCTCCATGTCGTCCCAGTTGGTGATGATTCCATGTTCAATGGGATATTTCAGGGTCAGGATTCCTCTCTTACTCTGAGCCTCGTCCCCAACGTAGCTGTCCTTCTGCCCCATACCCACCATCACTCCCTGAGGGACGGACACAGACAGACAGAGACAGAGAGACAAAGGGACAGACAGGTGAGAGATGTCCTCTGCGGCATCATAAAGACTAACATTGTTTTAAAGACACTGTAACTCAGCGTCAGCTCGTTCTCGTGTCTCTGGACCAGGTTTTCCCTCACCTGGTGGCGTGGCCGTCCCACGATGGACGGGAAGACGGCTCTGGGGGCGTCATCCCCGGCGAACCCGGCCTTGCAGAGACCGGAGCCGTTATCACAGACCAGAGCGGTGCTCTCCTCGTCGTCACACATGACTGCAGGCGGGGGGCGCTGTGGGGCGAGCTACGACACGACGACACCAACGACTCACACTGAGGGACAGAGAGGTCAGTGATTATTGATCAGTGGTTTGTGATCAGTGATGAGTAATCAGTGATTAGTGAGTATTGGTCAGTGATGAGTGATCAATGATTATTGATTAATGATCTGTCAACCCTTTGAAACCTAAGAAAATTATGTTGATTTCTTTTTTAAAAAAAAAAAGAGCAACGAAAGACAAGATGACCCAAAATTTTCAAAGAAATTCAGAAATTAAGGAAAGCACATAAAAATGACCTGAAAATTGTTTTTTAATGAAGAGAAAGTTTAAAAAAAACAACACACAAATGACTTAGAAAAACTGTTTCAAAAATTATAATAGTTTTGTAGCATAATGTTAAATATGTAATTATAATTATAAATCCCTTGCTTTTGCTTTTCATAAATAATATTCCAAATCTGCTAATTTCTTGCAACTTGAGAGACATTTCTTACGAAGTTACCAAATTTGTATTTGCAAACAAATACAAATGTGCATACAAAATACAATACTAGTCATCATATGAAATGTTCTGCAGAGTGAGTTTTACTGCTGATATTGATACTTTTGTACTTCAGCTGAGTTTTAGGACTTGTACTTTGAGTATTTTTTCACTGCAACTCCGTCCACATACTTTTGGCCACACAGTGTAAATGGAGCTGTGAGTTTTTATGTCGTAAAAACATGAAACTCCTACAGCCGATTCCTCCACATCACCAAAATTGGAGTTGTGAGGTTTTCATGTGACGGCAGTGACATCACCACACACATACACACGCACACGCACACGCACGCGCACACACACACACCACACACACACACACACACACACACACACACACACACACACCTCAGTGCAGCACTGACTGAATGAACAACAAAGCACTCTGGGAAAACTTCCTAATTCGGGCATGCAGCAGAGAGCGGCCTCTGTTTGGTATGCTCCCTCTCTCTGTCTGTCTCTCTGTCTCTGTCTGTCTGTCTCTCTGTCTCTGTCTCTCTCTCTGTTTCTCTGTCTCTGTCTCTCTCTCTGCCCTCTCTGTCCTTTGTCTCTCGGTGAGACAGATGAGACTTTAGTCCATATTTAGTCATCAGATTTGAGAATCAAATATTTATCTGTATCCTGTCAGGCCACACGGGTTCACTGTGCCCTCAGCTTTGTCTGATCATCCTCTGATACCATCGTCAATAAATCTGATTAAAACTTTGAAATCAGAAATAAAGTTTGTTGTTGAAGTTCTCCTGCAGACACTGTTAGTTTCTAAAACATGTTAAAGTTTTTCACTCAGCGGCGGATCAATCCACCTTTGGTGCTGCACTGAGTTTTAATGTGTGAAATAAACCGTCAGCGTGTGTTTACTGACGCAGAAGGAGGATCAATCAAGATTTAAAGACTCAAAGATTCAAAGACTCAAAGACTCAGAAAACAACAAATCTAAACATCTGAATGTGTGAAAGTTTGAAAATATCATAATATTTAAGTTTCTATTGAGTTAAAATTTCACGAGGAGTCAAACTAACCTCAAACCAAATTACTAAAAAATTAATTAATTTCGACTTTATTATTTTAATTTTCTCACAAACTGAAGTTTAAAGTTTTAGTTTCACCTGCGGAGCGCCCCCTGCTGCTCACACGGTTAACTGCAGACTGATCGTATTCTGAGGTTTATTATTGATTATCTGTAAATTAAAGGGTGTTAAACCCAGTTATTGTGACATCTGGAGTTATTGATCAGGATGTCATCGATAACAGAGTAAAACCAATACACTCTGATTACCTGAAAAAGTTTTTCTAAGTTTAATTCAACCTCTGATGAAGACCATGACATGTGGCTGAAAGCGCTTGGAAATGCTGATTTTATTTTATATTTATCTTATCATTGAATTTTCTTCATCTTATTTTTATTTTATTTTTATATTTATATGTGCAATTAATAATAATACTACTAATAATAATTTATTATTATTTCTGCTAGTTTTGATCTCACAACAAATTTAACACTTAAATGATAAAATTGTTATCCTGGAGAAAAACTGAAATTTTGAATTAAATATAAACACCAGATGGAGATCTCGAGATAACTGATCTTTAAAAATGAAATCAAATTGTCCTTCTGCGGGTTTAATTTCAGGTTGAACGTTTAGTTTCTGTGTTTAAATTTTAGATGTTTGAAAGATGTCAGATAGATATGAAATGTGACTTCCTGCAAGTCATGACTCAGCGCACAAACGTTTTCTAAAGGCGTCGAAAGCTGTGACTCAGCGTTGAGAGAGAAATCAAACACACCTCAACACCTGCAGCACTCAGCCAAACCTCATTCAGAAAATACACACTTTCAGCGCTCTGATCCCCCTTTCACGAGAACACAAAGTGATACTGTACAGACTGTGACTCTGCAGAAACAAACGGTGACTCTGCAGAAACAACCCGTGACTCTACAGAAATGAACTGTGACTCTGCAGAAACAAACGGTGACTCCGCAGAAACAACCCGTGACTCTACAGAAATGAACTGTGACTCTGCAGAGACAAACGGTGACTCTGCAGAAACAACCCGTGACTCTACAGAAATGAACTGTGACTCTGCAGACAAACGGTGACTCCGCAGAAACAAACTGTGACTCTACAGAAACAAACTGTGACTCTGCAGAAACCTGCACTCTAAAAACGGTGAAAAAATGGATGGAGTTCGGTTTGATCTGTCGTGTTTGACTCTGTTGCTTCAACAAGTGCAACTTGAAGGAGAGAATGAGGAGAGGAGGTGAGGCAGCAAAGGAGGAGATGATGAAGGAGATGAAAGGACAAATAGGCGTGTGAGGAGGAGACAAAGGGAGGCAAAGAAGGAGGTGAAACACAGGTGAGAAGACGGGAGGTGATGAAGGAGGAAGTTTCTGGAGTTACACTGAGAGGAGAAAGAGGTGAAAGAGGAGATTCAACTGAGAAAGGAGGAGCAGAGGAGGAAGGAGGTCCGAGGGATGTAGGAGGAGCAGATGATGAAAGAGGAACCAAATAAAACTCTAAAAAAGGAGAACCGAAATTTCAAATTGAAGGAAAAAAAAAGAGGAGATGAAAGGTAATGAAAGAGGAGGTGAGATGGTTGAGGAACAAACAGGAGGTGTTAAATTCCTTTACCTTGACAGCAGAGGGAAGGAGATGAGGAGGAGAACAGGAGGAGCACTTGAAGAGGGAGATGATGGAGGAGCAGTGCAATAACCGGAAAGAAGGAGGTGAAAGAGGAGGTGAGATGGTTTAGGAGCAGAGAAGGTGATTAAAGAGGAGATCAAAGTAGAACCAAGAGGAGGAGAAATTAGATAAAAGAGGAGGTGAAGGAGCTTGGAGGGTTTGAAGACGAGAGTTAAAGAAGGGAGCAGGAGGTGATGAGGAGGTGCTGGAGGAGGTGAGATGTTCAGGACAGTTCAGACATTTACATCACAAGGAGAAGAAGGGAAGGAGGTGAAGAGGAGGTTTAAACTCTTTCACATTAACAAGGAGGAAAAAGGAGGAGCAGAGGAGGTGATGGAGAGGAGACAGAGGGAGACAATTTGCAGCTTTTCCTGAGTTTTGTCACATTTTCAGTGAGAAGAGAGGAGAGGAGAGGAGGTGAAGCAGGAGGTGAGCTGTTTAGGAGCAGGCTTCAGTTCTTTCTACATTTACATGAAGAGGAGGAGAGAGGAGAGGAGGTCAGACTTAATGACAGAGATGCAGAAAGAGGAGGTGAAAGGAGCAGACAATCAAAGACACGAAAGAGGAGGTGAAATGTTTAAATTCAGGTTTATGTTTCTCCACATTCACACGGAGACAAAAAAGGAGGTGCAGAAATGAAAGAGGAGAGGAGCACTCGAGTAAATAAAGAGGAGCTCCTTTTGACAGTTTGCTGTACAGTGACAGGAGACCAGGAGGTGAAGCAGGAGGAGCAGGTGAGATGATGGCGAGGAGACATCCTGCAGCTTTTAAAAGTTTTATCACTTTTACAGTAAAGAGAGGAGCAGGAGGTGATGCAGGCGATGGAGGAGGTAAGGAGGAGGTGATGCAGGAGGTAAAGAGAGGTGATGGAGAAGGAGGTGATGGAGGAGGTGGTGAGGTCTTACCGTGGCAGTGCAGGGCCTGCTGGGACGTGGGGGGGACAGGACAGAAAGTGAGACTGAGGAGGGAGTGACGGAGTTTATCAAGCCTCCTCCTCCTCCATCCATCCCTCCATCCCAAACATGGCCTGGGCCTCCTCCCCCCCCCCCCCCTTCTCCCTCCTCCGTCTCCTCTCTCCATGCCTGAGTCCTTATAGGGCAGGCCCTGAGGGAGGCAGCCAATCAGACGCTGACGCCGCCGGCCGACATTCTCCCATCATTCAGAGCATTCCTGCAGCCTCTCCCACTACTCCCACTGTACTACACAGTACTGCAGTACAAGTACTACATCACACACTACTGCAGTACACGTACTACCATCACACACTACTGCAGTATAAGTACTGCCACACTACTGTAGTACAAGTACTAACAACACTACTGCAGTACAAGTACAACATCACACACTACAAATACTACCATCACACAGTACAAACACTGTATGAGTCACATCACACATTACATTACAGTACAAATACTACCATCACACAGTACAAACACTGTATGAGTCACATCACACATTACATTACAGTACAAATACTCACATCACACAGTACAAATGCTGCATTTCAGTAAAATGTTGTGTCAGTGTACCAAGTAAACTGCAGTAAAAGTATCAAACAGAGTTTTTCTGTTTCTTACTCATGAGACAGAGACAGACAGACAGGAGGACAGAGAGACAGAGACAGAGTGAGACAGAGACAGAAACAGGAGGACAGAGAGACAGAGACAGAGTGAGACAGAGACAGAGACAGGAGGACAGACGGATAGACAGACAGATAGACAGAGGGACAGACGGTGTGTGTTGAGTTAAAGGTCAGACAGTGTTTGGTGACACAGTCTCACACCTCAGGCGTCCCTGACATCCACCCTGTCCTCATGTCTTCATGTCCTCATGTCTCCGTCTCCTCAGATAACTGTGCAGTACTGGAACATATTAAAGTGTTTAAAGAGTTTTATGCAAATCCAAAGGTTTTAAAATAGTAAAAACCCCCCCCCCCCCCAAAAAAAAATTAAAAAAGCATTAGAGCCGTCCCTGACATCCACCCTGTCTTCATGTCCTCATGTCCTCAGTTAACCTCACAGCACTGGAAAATATTTAAGTGTTATATAAAAAATTCTCCAGATTTAGAGGTTTAAATAAAGTAAAAACACTGAAAATGTATAAAATAGCACTAGAACCATCCCTGAATTTGGAGCTGAAGTTCAGTTTGTTTGGTGCTGATGTACATATTATTATTTAACTTCACCTCCTGAAGAAGTTGATCAGACTGCATTGTAAACCTTTTGCTAGAGGAGGTCATTAGAAATCTGAAGAACATTATGCATCAGTTTTTCTGGTTGTTCCACACGGTTGAGGTTCCTGTGCTGCACTGAGTGAATGAATGAGTGATGAAGTCCAGCTGTGTTGACTGTCAGCAGCTTCAGTCTGACTGAACTGACCTCAACTTCACCTCCACCGTACCGACGACAACCAACACGTCACATTTTCTGCTGTTAAAGCCACAACCAACACTTAAATGTTAGTGCTTTTAACTCTTATGGCCCACTTTAATATCACACACACTTGTATCGCTTTAAACTTTAAAATATTACATATTAATATGATTTTATACTTTCATTTATTACTTTAAAAAAAACCAACATCAATCCTAATCATAAATATCAAATATTCATTAATTTCCAGAATTTTAACACTTTAAATGCCATGTTTTTGTTATTATGCCACTATGTTTTTAGGTAAAAACAAAAACAAAAACACCATGTCAATGGGATATGTCAGTGTGTGAGTGTAGCTGCTAACAGTCTGGGATATGTCAGTGTGTGTGAGTGTAACTGCTGACAGTCTGGGATATGTCAGTGTGTGAGTGTAGTCTGGGATATGTCTGCTGACAGTCTGGGATATGTCAGTGGATCAGTGATCAGCTACATTGACTGTGACAGGTCACCTAGTGGAAATAGCATGTATTTCCTCCATATGCCAAATATGGTCAAAATGACCTCATCAGGTGGAAAATAGTCAAAATGACAAATTCAGAGTCAAAAGCCCAGAATGACACCCAGAAATAATACAAGTCCTGTTTTTCTGCTCTGATGGCTGTGGGATCAAAAATGTCAGTTTGAATGGGTTTCAATGGAGCATTTTTGGACCTGAACAGTCTGAATGTAACTATTTAGTTTCCACAGTGTATTTTAGACTTATTGTAGGAGCTGAGCTGCAAATTCACTGATTACACTCAGATACACAATCTGGACTACATTTAGGACACATGCATCAACACACACACAATTATCACAACAGGAAGAAAAATGAAAAGTGCCTAAAATGTTCCAAACAGTCCCTAAGGGGTTAAAGCTACAGCCAACACTCAACTGGATGTAGAAAGCTCCAGAAAGTTACGATTTCCTTCAATAATGTGGATATGATTTTGACTGGTAAACGTAATAAATGGGGGCACACAGGCCCACTAAAACCATCTGAAACCGTTTGTTTTAATCCTTTTGTGTCACTTTTTGTTATGCTAACATCACTTATGTCTGTTAGCAGGTCCTCAGACGTCCTCACAGTGTTGTCGTTGCACATGTCCATCGTGTGTTCAGATATCTGACGTGATTTGTGTTATGCTAACGGAACCTTTTTCGGTGCTAAAATTACTTTTGTCTGTACTAACGTTCATGTGCTTTGCTAACGTAATTTAGTCAGTACTAACATTGCTTATGTTGCACCATCATGATTTCTTTCTTAGTCTTTCTATGCTAATGTTATACTAACGTAACTTTTTTTCTATGCTAACATCACTTTTCTTTTTCAGGAGGTAATGTCCTCCCTGTGTTGTCACAGACTACGGGATTATTGTGTTCAGACGTGTTTGTGCAGGTAGTCTTAACTAACATAGCTGACATCATTTTTGTTATATACATAACTTTTTTCTTTACTAACTTTACTTTTGTTGTGCTGACATTATTTTTTTATGCTAACATTACCTTTGCTCTGCTAACGTAGTTTTAAGTCAGTATCACTTATGTTATGCCAACATTAGCTTACTTTTTTTCTGCTAGGTTTCGTTTTGCTGATGTAACGTTTTTCTAGACAAACCTTGCTCTTGTGATGCTCACATCACTTGTTGCTATGCTAACATTAGTTTTTTCAGGTGGTGACGGTCCTCTCGGCGTCCTCAGACAGGTTTATTGTGTGTTGGGATCATGGACAGTATATACGGGGACCTGTAGCTGGCGGTGTACCGTGTGCAGCTGACTCTCACTCATGTTTGAATCCTCTCGTGTCGATTGTGTTTCCATTCTCAGCTGTGCCGACTCTCTGATCGACGCCGTGCAAAGACACGTAAACAGATCCCACACACGGCTCTCATCTGTCCTCAGCTGGTTAAACTGATCTGGGACACGTCTGTCTGTCCTCAGAGGGACAGCCAATCAGAGGCCTCAAACTCTGACGGACCACTGCGTCCTCTCAGACATCACAAACACAGTAAGAGACACACACACACACACACACACACACACACACACACACACACTGACATCTAATGATAATATTCAAATCATTTATGTCAGATAATTCTGTTAACGAGGTCTAATGTTCATATAAACCTCCTCCCCGTCTCACCTCCTCATATGGCAGTGTAACATGTTCACACACACACACACACACACACACACACACACACACACACACACACACACACACACATCTAACCTACGTGCCAAAACAGTGACATCGTCAGTTTACATGATGTACACCACAATCCCCTTCTGAGGACACATCCCACCCCCCCCCCCCCCCCCCCCCCCCCCCCCCCCCCCCACACACACACACACACACACACACACACACACACACACACACACACACACACACACAGTAACACACAGTAACACACAGTAACACACACACACACAAAGATCAGACTCCATGTTTGGACGTCAGCAGGTCCTGAAGCTGTGGCGTCCAGTGTCACTGAGAGATTAAAGGACTATTCTGCTCTTTTTTCCTCTTTTTTAAGTCCAGGTTTAATATTTACCAGTTTCATCATCTTAGCATGTTAGCATGCTAAGCTAAGATGGCCATAAACTAATGTTGCCAGATGTACAGTAATTATCGTATTTGTACGATAATTTTGCCCTCTGTATGATGTATGATGATGACCACTGTGACACTCACAGTAAGCACTTTAACTCAATTGCTAGCTCCTACATCTGTCTTTCTCACATGATCTCTTACAGCCAATCACGTTTGATGTAGGCAACTTTCAGGTCACGTTCGTCGAGCACGCTCCGCTGTGGTTTGTTCTCGTAAACACTGTGCAGACTGAAAAACTGCTTCTCTCCGAAGCGCTGGGTTTGGGTAGATTTTTAGATGTGTCCAAATGTCGTTTAAATATTGTATACCAAAGGTATAAATTTAAGCTATTCCGTCTCGTGATTGTGATGGCGAACGATCATTTTTCTCAAAATATACTTTTTTTAATTTTGAGCCTCTGGTATGATAGTTAAACACTGCCACAAACCAAAGTATTGGACTCATAAAAGAGGAGATGAAACAGTGAACGGTATGGCTGTGGTTTGTTTGGTATAACCAAATACTCAAACATCGCCCTCCTAGTAAAGTCCCGGTGTAAAGTAAGTTTTGGTATAACTATAACACGATATATATTTTCACTTTTTCTCCAGATGGTGACGTCACCGCGGTGGCTGGTCTCAGTTTTTCAGCAGGACGAATACTTGAGGTGGGTTTGGTTTACTGTACAACATGTTTAGATCTGTCAGGCTACATTTCTGTAAATGCCATGAATATTTGAGACACGTGTCAATCATGCTGCACCTGTAACCACCTCCCCAAAACTTTTGGTGTATGATCTCAGGCGAAGCTGACATCATCGACCAGCTGATTCTGTCTCTGAGGAGGGAGCTCTTCATTTACAAAATTCTACCAAAGAGACAGAAAAATCTCCACATCGAAGATAAACACGTGTTGGCTCATGAACGCATAACCAGAGCGGCGCCAGCAGCTGTCTGACCCAGCACACCGGGAAACGTGACATGTTGGCGTGGCATTCAGCCCCGACAGTTCGTCTGAAGGTGAGTCACCCCGTTTATTATTGTTGTTGTTTTTTTGGTTTTTTTTGTTTATTATTTACTTTACAGTAGCTTCGTGATACAGAAAATGTCTCAGTTTGAATCGGTTTTTCTGGGAGGGAATGATGTTTATTAAGACACGCGGTGGCTTGGTGTCGTTAGGATAGGCTAATGTCAGCTCTGTTAGCCGAGACATGTTGACGTTATGTTATTTTGTGTGTTTTGTTGTTTTTGAGGTCCGTGTTAGAGCACGTTATTTGTGTGTTTTGTTGTTTTTGAGGTCCGTGTTAGAGCACGTTATTTTGTGTGTTTTGTTGTTTTTGAGGTCCGTGTTAGAGCACGTTATTTTGTGTTTTGTTGTTTTTGAGGTCCGTGTTAGAGCACACGTTATTTGTGTGTTTTGTTGTTTTTTTGAGGTCCGTGTTAGAGCACGTTATTTGTGTGTTTTGTTGTTTTTGAGGTCCGTGTTAGAGCACGTTATTTGTGTGTTTTGTTGTTTTTGAGGTCCGTGTTAGAGCACACGTTATTTGTGTGTTTTGTTGTTTTTGAGGTCCGTGTTAGAGCACGTTATTTGTGTGTTTTGTTGTTTTTGAGGTCTGTGTTAGAGCACACGTTATTTTTGTGTGTTTTGTTGTTTTTGAGGTCCGTGTTAGAGCACACGTTATTTGTGTGTTTTGTTGTTTTTGAGGTCCGTGTTAGAGCACGTTATTTGTGTGTTTTGTTGTTTTTGAGGTCCGTGTTAGAGCACGTTATTTGTGTGTTTTTGTTGTTTTTGAGGTCCGTGTTAGAGCACACGTTATTTGTGTGTTTTGTTGTTTTTGAGGTCCGTGTTAGAGCACGTTATTTGTGTGTTTTGTTGTTTTTGAGGTCCGTGTTAGAGCACGTTATTTGTGTGTTTTTGTTTTTGAGGTCCGTGTTAGAGCACACGTTATTTGTGTGTTTTGTTGTTTTTGAGGTCCGTGTTAGAGCACGTTATTTGTGTGTTTTGTTGTTTTTGAGGTCCGTGTTAGAGCACGTTATTTGTGTGTTTTGTTGTTTTTGAGGTCCATGTTAGAGCACACGTTATTTGTGTGTTTTGTTGTTTTTGAGGTCCGTGTTAGAGTACACATTATTTGTGTGTTTTGTTGTTTTTGAGGTCCGTGTTAGAGCACGTTATTTGTGTGTTTTGTTGTTTTTGAGGTCCGTGTTAGAGCACGTTATTTGTGTGTTTTTTGTTTGTTTTTGAGGTCCGTTTAGAGCACGTTATTTTTGTGTGTTTTGTTGTTTTTGAGGTCCGTGTTAGAGCACGTTATTTGTGTGTTTTGTTGTTTTTGAGGTCCGTGTTAGAGCACGTTATTTGTGTGTTTTGTTGTTTTTGAGGTCCGTGTTAGAGCACACGTTATTTGTGTGTTTTGTTGTTTTGAGGTCCGTGTTAGAGCACGTTATTTGTGTGTTTTGTTGTTTTTGAGGTCCGTGTTTAGAGCACGTTATTTGTGTGTTTTTTTGTTTTTTGAGGTCCGTGTTAGAGCACACGTTATTTGTGTGTTTTGTTGTTTTTGAGGTCCGTGTTAGAGCACGTTATTTGTGTGTTTTGTTGTTTTTGAGGTCCGTGTTAGAGCACGTTATTTGTGTGTTTTGTTGTTTTTGAGGTCCGTGTTAGAGCACACGTTATTTGTGTGTTTTGTTGTTTTTGAGGTCCGTGTTAGAGCACGTTATTTGTGTGTTTTGTTGTTTTTGAGGTCTGTGTTAGAGCACACGTTATTTGTGTGTTTTTTGTTGTTTTTGAGGTCCGTGTTAGAGCACACGTTATTTGTGTGTTTTGTTGTTTTTGAGGTCCGTGTTAGAGCACGTTATTTGTGTGTTTTGTTGTTTTTGAGGTCCGTGTTAGAGCACGTTATTTGTGTGTTTTGTTGTTTTTTTTGAGGTCCGTGTTAGAGCACACGTTATTTGTGTGTTTTGTTGTTTTTGAGGTCCGTGTTAGAGCACACGTTATTTGTGTGTTTTGTTGTTTTTGAGGTCCGTGTTAGAGCACGTTATTTGTGTGTTTTGTTGTTTTTGAGGTCCGTGTTAGAGCACGTTATTTGTGTGTTTTGTTGTTTTTGAGGTCCGTGTTAGAGCACGTTATTTGTGTGTTTTGTTGTTTTTGAGGTCCGTGTTAGAGTACACATTATTTGTGTGTTTTGTTGTTTTTGAGGTCCGTGTTAGAGCACGTTATTTGTGTGTTTTGTTGTTTTTGAGGTCCGTGTTAGAGCACGTTATTTGTGTGTTTTGTTGTTTTTGAGGTCCGTGTTAGAGCACGTTATTTGTGTGTTTTGTTGTTTTTGAGGTCCGTGTTAGAGCACGTTATTTTTGTTTTTTGTTGTTTTTTTGAGGTCCGTGTTAGAGCACGTTATTTGTGTGTTTTGTTGTTTTTGAGGTCCGTGTTAGAGCACGTTATTTGTGTGTGTTTTGTTGTTTTTGAGGTCCGTGTTAGAGCACGTTATTTGTGTGTTTTGTTGTTTTTTGAGGTCCGTGTTAGAGCACGTTATTTGTGTGTTTTTTGTTTTTGAGGTCTGTGTTAGAGCACGTTATTTGTGTGTTTTTTTGTTTTTTTTAAGGTCCGTGTTAGAGCACACGTTTGATGTGTAGAAATGTTTTGTGGGCTGACACTGAATGTAACGTTAGTGAAGTTCAGACAGCTGTTTACTTTCACTGCACTGTTTGTATGTTTTCCTATGAAAAGTAATATACCGAAATTCGTACATATCCCACGTAAAGATGAGCCAGTGAACAATGCATAATTCACGTATTTTGGACGGCTGCCATCGCATGACCAAACGGAGCGCAGGACTTTACACCGGGACTTTACTAGGAGGCCGATGTTTGAAACTTAAAGTCATTTTAAGGTACGTACTCATCTTGTTTTTTTTTTTTTTCCTAAAACAAACCTCAGTGACTTTACGTTAAGGATGTGCCTTAATGTTTTTTTGTGTTACTTTATATTAAGGATGTTACTTTACGTTAAGGATGTTCTTTTCCATTATTTTATGTTACTATATGTTACTTTACTTTACGCTGATATTACTCAACGTTATTTTATGTTACTTGAGGCTAAGGACATAAAATCATTCATGGTGCGCTAATTAGCAGAATATCATAGGAATAAAAAATAAGTGATTAAAAAATAAAAGTAAAATTAAATATTTGACATTTTTCAGATATAACTGATGAAATATTTTGATTTGTCTCTGTCTCTGGTCCTCAGCTGAAGACCTGCGGTGGATGTGACTGAATCTGGAGCTGCTGGAAGACGCTCAGCTTTTCTTTTTCTAGTTTCCTGTCACACATTCAGCAGAGACATCACGGAGTCCATCTCCTTAAAAAGACAAACACAGCAGGAGGAGGAGAGAGGAGGAGGAGGAGAGGAGGGAAGAGGACAGGAAGAAGAATGTTTGGACTTGAAGGTCTGGAGGCTGTTTGTCTCCTTATTTTAAGACCCTTCTATGGTGTTTGTGAGAAGGAATTCTGGGAAATGTAGGAAACCTCTAACTGAAGTAAGAGTTTGACCAAACGTGTCATCACTGCATCAGGACACGCCCACTGACTGTTTTAATTTCTGGATACTGGACCAGTGACGGCGCTCCGTTCGTTTTACTGGCGTTTCGGCTGGTCCGAACGACACAAAAGCTTCAGGAGTTTATTTTGAAAAGACACAATGCCTTTAAACAGACGTAAACTGACACACACCATCCTGGAGCGTCAGCGACCAGCCCGACCTTACTCCAAACTTGTCAAATACCGCCGCTCTGTCGGTGTTTTGGTTGTACAAGCGTGACGCCAAAAGCCACCTTCTGCATTTAACCCGGAGCGCAGCTGGACGGCGTCAGATAAGAACGCGCTCGGACAGATCTGGTGGCGTGTCATTGTTAGCTGATGGACGGCAGGAGGGCACAGTGAACTTGGTTTTACTGAAACTTGGAGAGACTGATGTAATTAAACTCGTCTTTTTTAGGCTGCATCAGCTTGACAAAGTCAACTAAATATAACAACAACATTTAAGCATTTTTTTATAAAGTAGACTTAAATAAGATTCATGGTTATAACCACTCAAATTTTTAAGGCAGTCAGTTTCCTAGATTTTTTAAAAAGTTGAATCAGCTTTTCAGATTTTACAGTGTAGTTTCAGCTGACGGACAGACAGGTAAGGTGTGCAGGTGTGAAGCCAGCTGAGCTCTGACGCTGCTGATTGGCTCCTGTGTGGGTGATGTAATAACTCAGGTAGAAAGCGTTAATGTAATACAGCATACCGCGTCTCCCAGGATGCATTTCACTAACACACGTCCAATCACAAACCTGACCCGAACCTAAAGACGAGACTTTTATAACAAAACGTTTCTTCTTCTGTGCTGCTGCGGCAGCTGCAGAGGCTGATGGGTATCGTAGTGTTGAGGCTGCAGCGGGTGGACGGAGGAATGTGTCGGTGTGGAGGTCAGACTCCTCTCTGCGTCTCCTTAAAAGGAAGCTTTACTACGAGGAAAAGAAAACTTCCTGCGGCTCAGACTCCGCCCCTTTTACTCCGGCCACAGAGCGCCGCAGAAACCACAGAAGAAGAAGAAGAGATTCAACAGAACATAAAACAACAGGCAGCAGCCAGATCCGTCTGTAGCTTTCACTCCTAAAAAGGAAGCCGCTCAGTAAATAAGACGAGCCTCCTCCTCCTCCTCCTCTCCTCCTCCTCCCTCTCCTCCTCCTCCTCCCTCTCCTCCTCTTCCTCCCTCCTCCTCCTCCTCCTCCTCTCCTCCTCCTCCTCCTCCTCCCTCTCCTCCTCCTCCTCCCTCCTCCTCCTCCTCTCCTCCCTCCTCCTCCCTCCTCCTCCTCCCTCTCCTCCTCTCCTCCTCTCCTCCTCCTCTCTCCCTCTCCTCCTCCTCCTCTCCTCCTCTCCTCCTCCTCCCCTCCTCACTCCTCCTCCTCCCTCCTCCTCCTCCTCCTCCTCCTCCTCCTCTCTCCTCCTCTCCTCCTCCTCCTCCTCCTCCTCCTCCTCCTCCTCCTCTCCTCCTCTCCTCCTCCTCCTCCTCCTCCTCCTCCTCCTCCTCCTCCTCCTCTCCTCCTCTCCTCCTCCTCCCTCCTCCTCCTCCTCCTCTCCTCCTCCCTCTCCCTCTCTCCTCCTCTCCTCTCCTCCTCCTCCTCCCTCTCCTCCTCTCCTCCTCCTCCCTCTCCTCCTCCTCCTCTCCTCCTCTCCTCCTCCTCCTCCTCCTCCTCTCCTCCTCTCCTCCTCCTCCTCCTCCCTCCTCCTCCTCCTCCTCCTCCCTCCCTCCTCCTCCTCCTCCTCCCTCTCCTCCTCCCTCCTCCTCCTCTCCCCTCCTCTCCTCCTCTCTCCCTCTCCTCCTCTCCTCCTCTCCTCCTGCCTCCTCCTCCTCCCTCTCCTCTCTCTCCTCCTCTCCTCCTCCTCCCTCTCCTCCTCCTCTCCTCCCTCCTCCTCCTCCCCCTCCTCCTCCTCCTCCCTCTCCTCCTCTCCTCCTCCTCCTCCTCCTCCCTCTCCTCCTCTCCTCCCTCCTCCTCCTCCTCTCCTCCTCTCCTCCTCTCCTCCTCCTCCTCCTCCTCCTCCTCCCTCCTCCTCCCTCCCTCTCCTCCCCTCCTCCTCCTCCTCTCCTCCTCTCCTCCTCCTCCCTCTCCTCCTCCTCCCCTCCTCCTCTCCTCCTCCTCCCTCCCTCCTCCTCCCTCTCCTCCTCTCCTCCTCTCCTCCTCCTCCTCTCCTCCTCCCTCTCCTCCTCCTCCTCTCCTCCTCCTCCTCCTCCCCTCTCCTCCCCTCCTCCTCCTCCTCCTCCTCCTCCTCCTCTCCTCTCTCCTCTCCTCCTCCTCCCTCTCCTCCTCCTCTCCTCCTCTCCTCCTCCCCTCTCCTCCTCTCCTCCTCCCTCTCCTCCTCTCCTCCTCTCCTCCTCCCTCTCCTCCCTCTCCCTCCTCCCTCTCCTCCTCTCCTCCCTCTCCTCCTCCTCCCTCTCCTCCTCTCCTCCTCTCCTCCTCCTCCTCCTCCTCCTCTCCTCCTCCTCCCTCTCCTCCTCCTCCCTCTCCTCCTCTCCTCCTCCTCTCCTCCCTCCTCCTCCTCCTCCCTCCTCCTCCCTCTCCTCCTCCTCCCTCTCCTCTCCTCCTCCTCCTCTCCTCCTCTCCTCCTCTCCTCCTCCCTCTCCTCCTCTCCTCCTCCTCCCTCTCCTCCCCTCCTCCTCCTCCTCCTCCTCCTCCTCCTCCTCTAGGTCTCATGTAAGGAGAGGAAACATGGTGGGTGTGGTCTGCTTGTGTTTCAGTAGAAAGTGTGTACAGTAGTATTTCTGTATGTCCTTTGTTTAGTTGTACAGTGATCATCTCCTCCTCCTCCTCCTCCTCCTCCTCCTCCTCCATAACTTCATACCACTCTCACTGGCTCCTCACTCATCAGACTGAAACACATTAACACAGAAATCCTCTTTCCTAACAGACGTTTTTTTGTCCATGGATGTCCACAGACGCTCAGAAATTTGTCGTCCTCGGTAAAACAAACAGATTAAAACAGGAATCAGCTTCACCGCAGAAACAGAAGCTCAGTCTGTAAATGACGATGGACACGCGTCCCCTCTGACCCCTGCCATGCTAAAGTGAAGTTAAAATATTTTGGATACAAGCACTGCCATCTTGTGCCGATGATGTCATTTGGAGCCGGAGTCCATGCTGGCCAATCTCAAGGAGCGCCATTGAATGCGAGCACAGTGATTGGCTGTCACAGCTGTCAATCATGGCAGAAAATGCCCTCTTCGCATAATGTAATAACTCATTAAAACCGAACTTATCATAAAAACAAACAGTTAAACAAACATCAGTGACAGAAACCAGTTTTTGGAGACACGTATTTAGCGTGTACTACTGTGAGTTTTTAGTTCGACCCATGTCCCATTCACTAACTAAAGGGGCGGGCTCTATGACCAATACTCCAGTCAGACACCAGGGGGCGACACACACACTCAACAGTTACACTGTGAGAGGCTGATCTCCCAGTGAGCAATATTTGGTTCTAAAAATGTTCTGAGTATGTTACAATGCAACCAATGATAGATAGATAGATAGATAGATAGATACACTTTATTGATCTCAAAACTGAGAAATTGCAATGCACTGTTTTTAAATAATATTGTCAACTGCAAGTTTTCTTTTAGTTCCCAGAGTGTTTCTTCTTTAAGTTTGGCTGACATTCTCTAAAAACATCTCAAAAACTATCTCAGCTGGCAGGAAACGTTCCCACAACATAGGCTAATGTTACCTACAAGTTACAATAATGTTCAAAGAGCGTTTTAAGGATGTTTATCATTTCAGATAATGTTCCTGTGAGGTTAAATGCTGACTGAGACGTAACGTTATGGCTGTAACACTCTTAAGATGTTCTGGTGAAGTTGAGAGGTGACAGATCAGACAATGATCTTTTATAAAATGTTCCCACAATGTTACATCAGAACAAAGGAAGAACGTTTTCTAAGTAACCTTCAAAACATGTTATTTTTTTTCACTAAAAGCTGAACTCGGGACAGGAGCTGGAAACTAGAAACAGCTTTAATCTCTGTATGTAAAATGTCAGTTACCAAGTATTATATGCTGCGCTGCGTTTCTTTGCATTGTGTCAATCAAATCATCCATTTCCATAAATAAAATAAACAAGGGACTCCTGTCAAATGAGCCTGATGTTTTTCCATCGCAAAAACTCAGCCGGATACCGCCTCTTAACGACGGGAACGCCTGCAGGTGATTTACACGATTAAAAACCAAATAACGTTTTACGTACAAACAATAATCACATTAGGATTAACGCATTAATGCTTACAGCCCCAATGATATTATATTATTTAATATTATATTATTATGTTATATTATAATATATTATATTATTTAATATTATAATATATTATAATATATTATATTATGTTATATTATAATATATATATTATGTTATATTATAATATATTATATTATGTTATGTTATATATAATATATTATATTATTTAATATTATAATATATTATATTATGTTATATTATATTATATTATAGTTGTACTTGTTTTATGTTTTCCAGTTTGACAGCAGCAGCTTATTGGGCGTTTCACTCAGCTTGACAGTTTGACAAGTGGATTGACTCCACCTGCTTCACCTCCATTCATACAACACACACACACACACACACACACACACACACACACACACACACACACACACACACGCTGCCTGGACTTTGACCGAAAATGGGAAAACAGCTGAACTCCTTACAGGGACGTCTGAAACTGATTCTGATTGGTCGACTAACATCAACACACACAGTGAGTCGCTCACACAACCAGCTCAGGAATGTGTGTGTGTGTGTGTGTGAGTGTGTGTGTGTGTGTGAGAGAGTGTGTGTGTGTGTGTGTGTGTGTGTGTGTGTGTGTGTGTGTGTGTGTGAGTGTGTGTGTGTGTGTGAGAGTGTGTGTGTGTGTGTGTGTGTGTGTGTGTGTGTGTGTGTGTGTGTGAGTGTGTGTGTGTGTGTGTGTGTGTGTGTGTGTGTGTGTGTGTGTGTGTGTGTGTGTGTGTGTGTGTGTGTTGGGTTTTTTCTCTGTTTATGGCAGCAGCAGACTCAGTGATTGAAGCAGATCTTTAGTTTCAGACATTTGTATTTCTGGATGGACGCATATATTTTAGGACGCGTCCACTCACCCTCCACCTGATCTGAGATCTGCAGCCCGCTGCATTCACACAAAAAGTAAAAGTCCTCATTCTCCAGAATGATTTATTGTTATTATAATTATAATAATAATAATAATTATTATTATTAATATCGCTTTAATGTTAATGACTTTAGACCCTGCTGGTAGTTTCATCTATGATAACACATTTTTTATTAGTACTGATTATTGATTATTGACGATATCTAGTATCAATAATCTGAATCTGCCTTCAGTTCAAAATTCTGCTGCTACCTGCTGGTTCACACCTGAAACTGCATACAAACTTTATTTATACGGTGGTGTTTGACAGTAACACAGTCACCTCCTCCTCCTCCTCTGATCTGTGTCTCCTCCTGCAGGAGAAGCTGTGTGTGTGCAGTCAGGCTGCTGTGACTCTCAGTGACCGGCAGGTGGCGCTGCAGGTTAACACGTCAGACTAATAATAATAATAATAATAATAATAATAATAATAATAACTTCATTAATATAGCACGTTTAAAAACAGTGTTGACAAACAGGGCAAAGCAGAAGCAAGAGGTATTACTTGCAGAAGAACATAACTGAAAGAGCCAAACAATAATACCAACTAAGGCCAGACAAGAGAGACAAATTACAGAGCAAAAATAACAACAAGCCATACTAATGAGAGTAAATGCTGTTTAGAATATTAGCACTGAACACAAAAATAATAGTACTGATAGTAGAATTGAACACGATCAGATCAGAATAAAAGAATAAATTAAAAGATAAAATAAAATGTAATCTAAATTAGATGAATTAAGATAGAAAAATTGAAATAGAAATGAAAAAAAAAAAGAAATAGCATTCATTTTTGTCAAAGAAAGTCGCATGCTAATCCGCTTGTACTAACCTTAGCAGATATTGTTAAGAGTGTACAGCTTTCTGGGTGGAACTCGCACTTATTAACTTAAGTTCCACATTGCGTGCATCAATACAGTCTACAGCACCAGTGTAATATGTCGGGTGCAGTGAAAATGTTCAGTCGCACTTGACACATTTTTGCAACCAGGATCCCTGCAGGCATAAAAAACGAGCAGCTGTCATTCTGCTGTCAGTCTCTCCCACTCTGTCCCTCTTTAGCCCTTTTGCTGTGGTTGTATAAACACATCAGAGTAATGATTAACTTCAAGCCGTCATACAGACATGCACACATCTTACCTCTGATATGCACTGTGCTTCTGAAGGAGAGAGAAGAGAGTTCTTTTTCATCTCACTTGTCCAACAACATCAGTATCCTCATATCCTCCTCCACCAAACACACACACACACGTTTGCGTTCCTAATCTTGTGAGGACCGTCACATTCGATTCTTCAACTTAATTTTTAATTTTAATTACTGTCAGTCTCAGAATTAGAAAGAATGTCTCCAAAAACATCTATCTAAACATCAAATCTAAAATATCTCCAAAATATCTTCACTTGTCACTTTCCCAACTGTCTCTAAATAAATTTTTTTCTTTTCCAAAATGTCCTCACTGTCCTCAAAACATCTTCACTTTTTAAAAAAAACAACAGCAAAAAAACAACATTTTCCCTGGTAATGACTGGATTATGAATCATTTCAAATCATTTTTATCTTTGCAGCTCATGTCTGTGCTTTTGCTGTTTTTAATGGTGATTTTTAATTTTAAATGTTTAAAATCATTTAGTAACTGATTTGACCTTTTTGTTTTATGTCATCGCTGGACTCTTTTATTGTAAATCTGACTCCTTCATTATATTTTATTGCTCTGTGCAGCAGAAATGTGCCATACAAATAAAGCTGCCTATAATGTAAAATATATCCAAAATTTCCTCACTTGTCATCACTTTCCAAACCGTCACCAGACATCTTTAAAAATATCTACTTTTTTTCCAAAATGTCCTCACTTCTCAAAAAGACTCCCAGTGTTCTAAAAGTGTCTCTAAAATGTCCCCTTGTTCTAAAAATGTCTCCTTTTTGAGCGATTTCACTTCTCAGGTCTCAAAGTGAAAGTGTCCTCAGAGAGACAGACATCCTGTGACATCACTGGACACAACCAGTGGATTTTTCCAGAGGACATTACTGCAGCGTCTTTGTACCCGACATACACAAAGACGTACTGAAGTGTGTTTCCTGTCTGATGTCCCTCAGCAGAGGATGGAGAAGACACACTGACCACTGCAGCACTGATGGACTCAAACTCACAACACAAGTCTATCAGATGGAGGACAGACACAGGTGGAGGACAGGTGACTCCTAACATCGTCCTCTGTTCCTGTCCTGATTCGTATGTCAACACCAGGATGCTGAATTGATCAAATGTCCCCCAGAGGACAGACACCTGATTTGACCCTCCAGATGATAAATGTTCGTCCCTTAATTCATCAGATTGTCTCGCTATGAGTTTGGCATTATGTAACTCGATGTGTCTCGACAGGTCGGAGTGTGTCTTCATATTTTCAGAGTGTGTCTTCATATTTTTGTCCTCAGTCACGTACAGAGCGTCCTGCAGGTCATCTCATCGTTCAGCTGGAAACTTACTGAGAGCTTCAGTCTTCAGTTCAGTTTTCAGTTTAGACTTTTATTACAGACATGTCGAATCAAAAAGGAGAACACAATAAAATTGTGCAAGAAAGACAGCAGAATGTCCTTTGGACAGATTCAGGAAACAAACAGAAGTATATCATGTCCAAAAAGGAGGAAATTACACTTTTACTACTAAAAAATTTAAATAGCAGCTTTCTGAATTTCTGCCCCGATATTCACCAAACACTAAAGAAACAAGACGGAAATGACTTCACCTCTCTGTGAGGTGTTTAGGGGGCGTTACCTGTGCTGACAGGTGACTAACCCTAAAAGTGCTCGCCATGACGCCTCCGTGCCGCCCCAAGAGATAAAATATCAGAGAAATTTAAGAGCGTGTTGCTGCATGAGGGCCGGTATGAGCGAGCTATCATGAAGGGTCACAAGTAGACGCTGCTTTGTTTTGATGAAGTTGTGACCTAAAAAGAAAACCACAGGCTGACATCTGCAAACCCAGTTTTCAGTGTGCCATCCTGATTGTCAGCCCTGAACTCCACTCTTGATGCCTCGGCTGGTGTTGTGTACATATAAATAAATAAATATCATGAATAATTACGGGTAAATAATGTTAAAAATACTCATAAGCCTGTCAGTGATAAAAGTCACATGATTTGTCCTACAGAAAATCAGTTTATTACAGAATCAGCACCTAAAATCTTGGAACATCTTTTTTTAAAATAAATTGTATTTATTGTATTTATACAATTTTTAATGAAACAAACTTACGAGTAAATACAACAGAGAGAATGCAAAAAAGAGCAGCAAACAACAAAAAATAAAAAATAGACAGACTGCCAGAACTCAGAAAAGCCAGAGAAAATAAAATGTACAAGTACACATGTCAAATCTTGAACGCAATCACCCAGAGCAACTATTCCTAAAACTGGGAGTCAGAAATTAAGTCCAAGGGGCCAGTATCAAAGGAGATCAAGGCAGGCCCTGTGCAAGATAGGGTAGCATCCATGGTAAGTATACAAAAATCCCAGTACAGTACAACTGAACAGGACAATCAGTTCATAGATTGTGATCTCTCCCTCCTGATCTCAAATCTTATTAAACTTGGCGTGAGAGTCTGGCAGAGTGTACCTAATCTGCTCAAGATGTCATTTAGCCACTTTTTGAAGCAGGGGCGAGATCTTGACTTGACAGAAGTTATTCCAGGTCATTTCCTTGTTTTAAAAAATAATTTTTATTTCGAAGTAGTCTTTTGTTGTTGCTGTTTATTTAACTAATTTCCTGCTTGCATCATCAGTCTGGTTCATGTCTTTTCAAGTTGCTCATTGCCTTCTCACTTTTTGAAGAAATCAAGCCAATTTGACAAACTTAACTTTAAACAGATACTAGTGCTTTTACTTCTTATGACTTTATTCAGCAAGGCAGAAACAGTAAATATTAGATTGGTGTTTTTATTTATTATGATATTATGTGATTGAAGTGGGGAAACCTGAGCACCAGGAGAAAACTATATTAATAAATTATCCCCAAAGAGTTCCTCAATCAAGTCAAGTCACTTTTATTTATTATGCCCATTATCAAAGATCACAGTTGGCCTCAGAGGGCTGTATAACATACGACATCCCTCTGTCCTTTGACCCTCACATCGACTAAGGAAAAACTTCCCCAAAAAACCCTGTAACGGGGAGAAACCTCAGGAAGAGCGGCTGAGGAGGGATCCCTTTTCCACGACGGACGTGCAATAGATGTCGTAAAAAAAAAAAAAAAAAAAAGTAAACTACAGTAGATGACAAAATGATGTATAGCAGCAGCCTAAGCAGTGAAGCCCAGACTTCCCTCTCCCTGGCCACTTCGTCCAGCTCATCCCGGGGAATCCCGAGGCGTTAATGGCCAGCTGGGAGACGTAGTCTTTCCAGCGTGTCCTAGGTCTTCCCCGGGGCCTCCTACTGTTGGGACGTGCCCTGAACACCTCACCAGGGAGTCGTCCTGGAGGCATCCTAATTAGATGCCCGAGCCACCTCATCTGGCTCTTCTCAACGGGGAGGAGCAGCGGCTCTACTCCAACTCCTCCCGGATGACTGAGCATTTCACCATTTCTCGAAGGGAGAGCCCAGCCACCCTACGGAGGAAACTCATTTCGGCCGCTTGTACCTGCAATCTTGTTCTTTCGGTCACTACCCAAAGCTTGTGACCATAGGTGAGGGTAGGAACGAAGATCGACCAGTAAATCGAGAGCTTTGCCTTTCGGCTCAGCTCCCTCTTCACACGACAGACCGGTGCGGCGTCTGCAGTAATGCGGACTCTGCACCGGTCTGTCATGATCCGCCTGCCTATCTCCCGTTCCATCCTTCCCTCACTCGTGAACAAGACCCCGAGGTACTTAAACTCCTCCACTTGGGGCAGGATCTTGTCCCCAATCTGGAGAGGGCACTCCACCCTTTTCCGGCTGAGAACCATGGCCTCGGATTTGGAGGTGCTGATTCTCATCCTGGCTGCTTCACACTCGGCTGCGAACCGATCCAGTGAGAGCTGGAGGTCACGGCCTGATGAAGCCAAAAGGACCACATCATCTGCAAAGAGCAAAGACCCAATCCCGAGATCACCAAACCGGACCCCCTCAACACCCTGGCTGCGCCTAGAAATTCTGTCCATAAAAGTTATGAACAGAATCGGTGACAAAGGGCAGCCCTGGCAGAGTCCAACCCTCACTGGAAACGAGTTTGACTTACTGCCAGCAATGCGGACCAAGCTCTGGCACCGGTCGTACAGGGAACAGACGCCCGTATCAGGGGGTCCAAAACCCCATATTCCCGGAGAACCCCCCATAGGACTCCCCGAGGGACATGGTCGAATGCCTTCTCCAAGTCCACAAAACACGTGGACTGGTTTGGCAAATTCCCATGCACCCTCAAGGACCCTGCCAAGGTTCCAGAGCTGGTCTACAGTTCCACGACCGGGGCGAAAACCGCATTGCTCCTCCTGAATCTGGGGTTCGACTATCCAGCGGACCCTCCTCTCCAGTACCCCTGAATAGACCTTACCAGGGAGGCTGAGGAGTGTGATCCCCCTGTAGTTGGAACACATCCTCCGGTCCCCCTTCTTAAAATGAGGGACTACCACCCCAGTCTGCCAATCCAAGGGCATTTGCCCCCGATGTCCATGCAATGTTGCAGAGTCATGTCAACCACGACAGCCCCACAACATCCAGGGCCTTGAGGAACTCCGGGCGGACCTCATCCACCCCCGGGGCCCTGCCACCGAGGAGCTTTTTGACCACCTCGGCAACCTCAGTCCCAGAGATAGAGGAGTCCACCCCCGAGTCCCCAGGCCCTGCTTCCTCACCGGAAGGCGTGTCGGTGGGATTGAGGAGGTCTTCGAAGTATTCCTTCCACCAATCCACAACGTCCCGAGTGAAGGTCAGCAGCGCCCCGTCCCCACCATACACATTGTTGACAGAGCACTGCTTCCCCCTCCCGAGACGCCGGATGGTGGTACAGAACCTCTTCGAAGCCGTCCGGAAGTCGTTCTCCATGGCCTCACCGAACTCCTCCCACGCCCGGGTTTTCGCCTCAGCAACCGCCGCAGCTGCATTCCGCTTGGGCTGTCAGTACCTGTCTGCTGCCTCTGGAGTCCCACAGGCCAAGAAGGCCCGATATGACTCCTTCTTCAGCTTCACGGCATCCCTTACTGCTGGTGTCCACCAGTGGGTTCAGGTGTTGCCGCCTCGACAGGCACCGACCACCTTACGGCCACAGCACCGGTCGGCCGCCTCAGCAACGGAGGCACGGAACATGGCCCACTCGGACTCAACGTCCCCCGCCTCCCTCGGGACATGGTCGAAGCTCTCCTGGAGGTGGGAGTTGAAGCTCCTTCTGACGGGAGACTCTGCCAGATGTTCCCAGCAGACTCTCGCAATGCGTTTGGGTCTGCCAGGTCTGACCGGCATCCTCCCCCACCATCGGAGCCAACTCACCACCAGGTGGTGATTGGTTGACAGCTCTGCCCCTCTCTTCATCCAAGTGTCCAAGACATACGGCATCCGGCCCAACCGGCACATCCGACATACGGCACAAACGGAGAAATTTGATTTCTCCGTTTGTAATTACGATATGATTCCCTGATGAGTTGTATGTATGTGTGTGTGTGTGTGTGTGTGTGTGTGTGTGTAGAGAGAGAGATAAATATGCCATTATCTGACAATCACGTAAATATTCAAACCGACAGCGCTGTCGATTAGCTGCTGTTGCTAATAAGCTAAGCTACTACGAGAGGAATGCTCGTGCACCGGCGCTGTTCGCTTCGAGCACTCGGGTCATCTGTGTGAGCGAGTCAGTGCTCGGGTACACTCGGGTACACTCGGGTACACTCGGCTGCGTTCGGCTGTCGTTAATCACTTCCACGCTGCTCTGTGGGCCAGTAGATCCGGGTATTTTACACTTTTCTAAACCTGGAAACAGAGTTTTCTCTGCTTCATGTGCCACAGAGCAGCTCTCATAGGAGTGAACGATGGTAGAAGGTAGATTTATTTGTCATTTTTTTTAAACAAAGATTTTGTGTTTGTTTTTTTTAAGATAATTTTTGGGGGGATTTGTCCCTTTATTGATAGGACGGCTGTAGAATGACAGGAAATGTGGGAGACAGAGGGGGAATGACACACAGCAAAGGGCCACAGGCTGGACTTGAACCCGGGCCATTGCAAAGGCCTCGGCATATGGGGCGCACACTCTAACACAGAGATATCAAACTCAATATTTCACCCACGAGATAATATCAGACGTCTGTTAGAGCAGGCCCGCCGGTATATGGCGCATGCACTGCTAATAGTACAAATCGCAGAATGCACTACAAGTGCGATGGCATGTCAATCAAGGCCTGCAAGTGTCCCTTCCTCCTCTGTTGACATTTATGTGCAACCTCATGCTGTCACTCACCTCGACCAAATTTAAGCTATCCCTCCCAAAAAATGGCCAAACAAGAGGTGGACTTTGAAAACAGGAGCTTTCTAGACAGGTGGAAGGCAGAGTGTCTGTTCACAAATATAAAGGACAGACCTGGTTAGATTTTCATTAAAGAAAATTATATATATATATTTTGGTTGTTTTGTTGTTGGCCTGTGAAAAAAGGGTTCCATTGAAAATGAACTCGAAAGGCTACAGATAGAAAGAGGAGCATACAATTTTTTTCTATTTTATTTTATTTTATTTATTTAAATGAAAAAAAGAAATAAATGCCACTGATGTGCCTTGTATTTGTAATTTGATTTCTCATGTGTTTATAATATTAATAAGCCAGATTCAATGTTTAGGCAAAGCGTACGTTTGTCTCGATATGAAAAAGTGTATCATTATATACTGTATCTGGAGAGAAGGGAAAACATGCTCAATTGCTGCTCTAGAGGCCGGCCCTTACACAAAGTTTAACACGTTTAAGTTTAGCCCGGTATCCACAGTGTGATTTTGGGGTGTCTCAGCAGAAAGATGACAATCGTGGCAGAAATGTGGCGATACCTTTGGTAGTGGCTCTAAAACGATGGTTCTTTGTCTCACATTGTCTCACAGCCCTTGTCACAGTTGTGTGATCAAAGACAGCCTGGGATCAAACCCTGACAGTGTCAGAAATTTGGGATGACCGCCTCATTGTGTGATGGCTGTTACGACCGATGTCTACTAACCAAATAATAGAAATGCAGCATGAAATGACACACCGATCAGTGCCACTCAGCAAGTGAATGCTAAATGCTAACAGATGCAAACACTTACTCCAACCTCTCGTTGCAAAACTGGCGTGCCAAGTTGTCCTCTTTTCCCGCACAACCACGTCCACATTCCCCTTTTCCTCTTCTTGAGACTTTTTCTGACACACATTAACACAGCTACAGAAAGAGACGGATTTGTTTGTTCACATTTTACTCATGGATGGATGACACATGACGACAATGTTTTGTTCTTACGTACGGATTTTGATGGACAAAGGTCGTCGCCTGTGATTCAGTTGATGATGTCATTGTACTGGGGCTGGGTGATAAATCGATTTTATCAATTAATTTGAATTTGTGGTTCAGGGTGATTTTTAAAAATGAAAATCATGATTTTCGCTTCTGCTATACGTTCCCAAAAAAGACAGTCTTGTCATTCATTTGGAACTGGCTTCGGTTTTGCGGCATCAGATCTGGATCAAACCACAGTCATGTAACGTTTAAAGGCTGTTGCAACTAAAGGCAGCAACACGACCACTTTCTAACAACATGTCAAACAGAGACCGCAGCCGAGGGGGACAATGTGTCTCACTGTATGAGACCACGTCAGCCCACAAACAGCCGGTAAAAAGCAGCCGCCATTAGCGAAAGCATTTTCCCGCGGTGTCCCGTATGACAGGACAGCGACCCGCTGCAAATCTGCACTGTTTCCCTGGCTGAGATGTTAGCAGGTTTGCGTAGGACGGCAGAGTCCACAGTGTCTTTGTCCTCAGGAGGCAGAAGCAAACTTGCAAACCCGACCGATTTTCCCGGGACACCCCCATTTTTCCTGCCCTGTCCCAGTGTCCTCCCGGCGTCCCATCTCTCCATCCAACAGCAGCTGGTTAGAGAGTAAATACTGAAAATGCACAAAAGTAGTTGTTTTGTTTTAAGAAACATGCCTGAATACAGACTGTGCGCCAGGTGTGTGTTCGCCAGGTGTGTGTTCGCCAGGTGTGTGTTCGCCAGGTGTGTGTACTCCAGGTGTGTGTGCATTTGGATACTAGAGTGCAGCTCATGCCGCACGTTCCTGTCTGGACCAAAGTAACTGAGACCAAGAGATTCATTTGACTGTTTTCAAAGAGCGACAGAAAGTGTGCCCAATAAAAACAAACATCACAGCTGGCTGATCACAGCTGATCAATAGATCCATCAGACTGAGAGCAGCACTGACAGACCTCTCAGTTATCAGGGGCGGATTTAGTGATTTGGGGGCCCGGTGCCCAGCTGGCCTGCTCTGATGTGGTCCGGTCTGTAACTGGGAGTGCTGGTGGCTGCTGGCAGCTGCAGAAGCTGATCTCAGAGTCACTGATGCAGACGAGTGCAGCTGATGTAGAAACTGTGACAGCTGTTACTGATACAGTCACGCTGCATATTGCTAAAGAAGTGATCCACATGAATTCATGTAAACATGTTTTGTGAAATTACTGCAGCCTTCAGTGTAAAAGACACATTTGCAGTTTGCACTTTAACTGCCAAAGGGAAATTCAGTTTACTATATTAACAGAAGCCTTTAATTTTTACTGCTAAAATCAAAAGCAAAGCTTGTTTTGAGTAATTTCTTTATCATTTGTAGGTTGTTTTAAAGAGGGAAAAAAATTGATAAAAATCGTACATTGGGTTTGGTGGGAAAAATACTGAGATTTTATTTTTAGGCCACATCGCCCACCCCTGCTTTGTACAGTCTGCGCACATCAAATGATGTCGTACCCAAATTTGTTAAGATCCATGCTGCACAGTGAGCTGCACTGAACTTACAAGACAGGAGACAGCTGACAGGAGACAGGAGATGTGTCTCTAAGAGCTCAGAGACCTCCATGACTCTGAGTTTAAAAGAGTCTGGATCCAGCAGGACTCTGCCAGAAATTGTTTTTTTTATAAACCTGATGTGATTCAGTCTTCGAGCCTGGACATGTGGTCCACGTCACCGCTCTGAGACGGTTTAGCTGCTTGTTCCACATTTTTATGAAGGTCAGAATGCTTAGAGTGTGGAGGAGGAGACAAGTCCCTGCAGGTCCACAATCTGATCCTGGACCTGCAGAGTCGACAGTGTGACGTTCTCAAAGGTTTCAGTAGATTGGAGTCTTAAAAACAGTGAAATCTGAGTGAGGAGATGTTGTGATCTGTAAACTGTCTGAGCTCTGAGGAATGAAGATCTCTGAACAGGCTGATGACCTGACAGATTCTGTACTCTCCTAAACCTGTTTAGTCCTGATCAAAGTGGGACCTCAGGAAGAGCGACTGAGGAGGGATCCCTCTTCAGGATGGACACACATGCAATAGATGTATCCAGGCTTCCTATAATACATCCATGGCATGAGGTGATGTCACCGTTCTCACAGGATCATCACCAGTTTCCACAGCAACAGAAAGGGTGGCGTTTTTAACAGGTTACACTCTGAAGCCTGGTTTCAAAAGTTTGCGTTTTCAAGCCCCAAAAACGCCATTGATGTGTGAACAAAGGGCCAAACTGCAACAGAAGTTTGAAATTTCATGTAATTTAGTTCATTTTGTTGGTAGAGTTTCTGCTCTGTTTCAGACTGGAGCTCATCAGCAAGTGTCAGCTGTTTAAACATCAATCTCTACATTTGTGTTTTTACAGATTTCACTCTTCAGCACTGAGCTGAGGGACACGAGACAGGAAGTCAGACGGAGAGACGTGTGGTTGGTTCGAGGTCCATCACATCATAAAATACTAAATTTGAAACCAAAGTAAACTGATTTAATTTCTCTCAAAAACATAGATGAGCAGTGGGCAATTTAAGAAGAAATGTCCTAAAAATTTGCAAGAAATTACTTGAAACATGAAAAGTTACAAGAAAATTATATGGAAAGAGAAACAAAGTAAAAAAAAAACAAATAAAAACTCAGAAAAATAAGGAAATTGACTGAAAAAAACGATTTAAAAAATGATAATAATCCTAAAATAAAACATGTCTGTAATACACCATTTTAAATATAGAATCACTGTTTATAAAATTACAATAAGTACAAATATAGTTAGACCTCTTCCCTAGCGTTTAGATAATTTTGTAATGAGCGCTCTCTTCTTGCATTTTACGAGACTTTTCTGTACAATTTGCTGATTGTTTTTTCCCCCCAAAGTTTCTGAAAGAAATTAAACCAATTTGCTCATTTTTCACAACTTTAAATGCTTGTTAGAGGCATCAGTTTGCAGCACAAGAAAACTGATGTCCATCCAGGTTTCAAAGGGTTAAAGTTGATTGTCCCTCCTTTTAAATAACAAAAAGTCCCTAATTAAAAAAGAACAAATCAAACAATAAATAATATTATCAGTTATAAATAAATTGTTGTACATGAGCTCATTTGATGGATGACCCTTGACCTTTTCATGCCCGGTTCTTTGGCCTTGTTGCCGGGGTCACCGGTGCCCTTTGTGTGTGAGCACATGGTATATTGTTGGAGTTTTCCCGTCTTGTTTCGGCGTTCAGTATCGATGCTCTGCTGTGTGAGGGGCTGGGGGGTTTTCGAGGGTTTTTTCCCGTAAGTGTCGAGTTGAGGCTTCAGTCTGAAGTCTGATCTTTATCTCAGAGCTGAACACGCTGAATCACTTCCTCCCAGAGGATTTCTCCTCCTCCTCCTCCTCCTCCTCCTCCTCCTCCGCTGCAGCTTTGTTTTAATGCTTTTATTCTGGAAAGTCTTTCCTTTTTGTCTGAAAGTCTTTTTTATTTATTTTAAATCCAAACAGACTGAAAGTTGTTTGAGATTGTGGATCAGTTCTTGAGTCTGACTCAGTCCACCGTGAGTGATGAGCTGCGGCAAAATACCGAACACATGACTCACTGTTTGTGTGTGTGTGTGTGTGTGTGTGTGTGTGATAAGACCTTTCCCGTTAAACAGAATCTGACATAATAAATATATATCAACAGCTGCAGTTTGAATTCAAGCCAACATTTAAATCTGACTGATAACAATTCCTACTAAAGAAACCAACAATTCATTTCCCACCAGTCAAAATGTTAAACCATTTATTCTGTAACTTTATTAAAGTTCAAATTTTACCATTGACCTCTATCCAAACTCTATAAAGAAACATCTACAATTAATTTAACACCAGTCAAAAATATTCATTCTTGACTTAAACAAATAATTGCTTACTAGTGGAAACATTCTTTTTATACATCCGTAACTTTATTAAAACTAGTCATATTTTACCACAACTTCTATCCAAACTCTGAAAAATATCTAATTTACTGGTGGAAATTTTCATTGATATCCATAACTTTATTACATGACGTCAAATTTACCATTGATGTCTATTCAAACTCAATTAAAGATGTCAATATTTCATTTTTTACCAGTCAAAATGTTAATTTTTGGTATCAACAATTAATTTCATTCTAGTGGAAATGTTCTTTGTGCATATCTGTAATTTCATTGAAACTAGTCAATCTAAAAAATATCTACAATTAATCAATTTAAAATTGTAATTCTTTTTTGTGAAAAAAATTCTAACTGTCCTAAAGTTATGCAAAGTTTACCATTGACTTCTAACCACACTTAATTCAAGTTACCTACAGTTCATTTCCCACCAGTCAAAACATTTCATTCTTAATTTTGACAATATATGTATACACTTTTAATGCATGAAAATTTTCATTTTAGATAGCTGTAACTGCAATATAACAAGTCATATTTTACCGCTGATATCTATTCATATTAATATCTAACATCAGTATTGTAATTGTGGTGACATATCTTCATTAGTTTATTGATATCAATAAACTGACTGACTGAAAATGACATGCAGTGAAATTTCCACGAGTCAAGATCCTTTTTCAACGTGGAAATTTCATCGTCTGTAAACATGATTCTTAGAGGTGAAAAAGGAATTAAAGATTTTTGTTAATCAGTTTTAAAAGCTTAAATTTGACATTTTAAATTGTGAATATTGAACCGCTGTGAGTGACCGCCACTGATGAAATGTTGGTGTTAGTAAATGTGAGTCAGCAGAGGTTTTTAAATGTCAACATCCCAAAAAGTTCAGGTGTGAATCAGTTCAGGAGTTAAAGAACATTCACTCAATCATTCTGCTGATTCGTCACTCGTAACACAAGATTTTCTTGAATAAACAACAAAAATTTTTGAAGAAAAATCATGAAAGATGAAAATAAAAAAAAAGCTTGAATGTTTTCCTAAAACATCAATAAGATTTTAAAAAAAAACAACCCAAAATTTAGAGGAAAACAACAGCCAAAATGTTTTCTTGTAAAATTACCAAAAGAGTCAAAATGTTTTCCTAAGACATCACTAAAAGGAAAAAATATAATCAAAAACTTTGTTAAAAACTAAATTGCCAAAATATATTCTTGAAAATTTTTTTGAAGAAATGAAAAATGTGTTCTCCTTAAACAACACCAAAGATTTTTTGTCCTCACACAAACTCACATTTTTAATGTCATTAACTGTCATGAATCAGTGAGAGCTGACAGAAGACTACAGGCCCCGCCTCCAACCCTGCAGCAGGGTCAGAGGTCACTGAGGCTGAATGCTGCTTTTTGTTATCTGCAGCCAATCAGAGCTCACTGTCATGGTCATATGACTTCAGTCTGCAGGAATGTATGTGTGTGTGTGTGTGTGTGTGTGTGTGTGTGTGTGTGTGTGTGTGTGTTTGTCAAGATACCAACAGTCTCTCTGATGTTTTCTGGGAAATCATATTCATATTTCCTCTCAGTTACAGTTACAGGAGGAAAACCAGGTGAAAATCAGAGAAAAATCTTCAGAAAAACAGGAGACAACTGGGAAAACAGCAGAAAAATATGCTAGAAGAAACAGAAGGAAACGGGAGAATAAACATATAGTGGACAAATAGTAGAAAACAGGAGAAATATGATCAAATCTGGAAAAAACAAAGAGAAAAAAAATCAGAAGAAAAAAACAGGAGAAAAATCCAGAAGAAACATGAAGAAAAATAGGAGAAAACAGGGGAAAACACAGGAGAGAAAAAAAACAGGAAAACAATAAAGAGCAAAATAGAGGAAACAGGAGAATAATCAAGAGGACACAGGAAAACCAGGAGAAAATGTGGGGAGAAAAAAAACAAGCGAAAACAGGGGAAAACTAAGAAAAAGGATAAAATCAGGGGGCAAAAAACAAGAGCAAACTGAAGAAAAACAGGGGAAAACAGGAGAAAAAGCAGGAGGAAATCAAGCATTGAGAAAATAATCTCACTGCCACCTTTCACCTGTGTTTTATTGGATTTTAATTACTGAAAGTGAATGATCCTAAAAATCCCCCTCATGGTAAAGACTCTCCAGTGAGTCACTGCTCCGGTAACAGGGTGTGTTTAGTTGAACATTCAGGCAACAGGAAACATAAAAAAAACATTAAACTGCAGAACAATAACTGTGTGTGAGCCGCTCCCCTCCGCGCCTGTTTACAGACATTCAGGGGACTCTGATAACACTTAACACTTTATGAGGACCGCATCAGAGCAGAGTCCCATTGTGAAACTTCACACATACATTTCTGATCATACCAACAACATCTGGATCTGTTAAATATTTATTGGAAATATGTTTCTAAAGAATCTGAGCAGCAGCTTCTGCTAAAAACTGTCTGACATACAACTTCTGGAGAAACAACTGATCCGCCCCCTGAAAAAAACGGAAAGAGAATGTATACTTGAAGTTCTGAACTTAAGTATTTGACAGTCATGTTCTTTACTTAAATATTTGTTGTTTCCCTTACTTTATACTTTCACTCCAGTATGTCTCAGAGGAAAAATTGTAAAATAAATTGGGATGAGATGCTCCCAGGGTCTATTTTGGGTTTTTTTTTTAAATAAATGAATATCAATATTCGATTAGATTAGATTAATTTTATTATCCAATAAATTTGTCTTTCGCTTCTCCAACACATCAAACTATGGACAAAAAAACATATCACCAGATACATCACACACAACAACAAACTGAACAAATTGACAAGAAACAGCTGCAGCAGATGAGAACATCACAACTTACCTAATATAATGCACAAACAAAAAGCATAATGAAGTAAACATGTTTAGAGTGAATAAGATCACAACAGAAAAAAAGCTTTAGTATAAAACTATATGTAAGTTCCTGTATTGGCCCCCAGCAAATCATTCAGATCTAAATAAACCTGGAATTGATGCATTAAATTAACATCATACTCATATTTTGACGTTGCTCTGACTTTAAGTGCAACATTAATGTTATAAGACACACAAACACAAACACAAATACACACACACACACACACACACACACACACACAAACACACACACACACACACACACACATACACACAGTATTTTGACTGTTTTCAACAGTTTGGTTATTGCCAATTTATTTTAAGTTGATGTGCTGAGGACAAATCACCATCAAGCTCTGCTGATTGTATTTAGTCTTAAAAAATCCTTAAAGAGGAGTTGATCTGTGAAGATTATCTTACTGAAGAGAAAGTATCATTATTTGTTCACCATGGAGCTGATTTTCTGCAATAATCCAAATTTCAGTGGAAAAACTCTACTCTTATATGTTTGCATATTACTGAAAAAGTTTATTTTTTGTGCACCTCCATATAATTCTCATATTAAGGGTTATAAAGAGGATTGTATATGTATATCCTTAAAAACACAGACACAGACACAGACACACACACACACAGAGGCTTATTTTGTACTGTCAAAATATTATCAACTGACCTTAAAATTATTTTTAAATTTCCTCCCCTCAGTAAAATGATTTTGATGCTGTTCAAATATTAGCAAGGCCACTACCATCCCAGAAAAGAGCTGTATGCATTTAGTTACTTTTCAGATTTAGATAATTGGTACAAAATATAATCAATATTAAATAATTATGTAGATTTAAAAAATGATGCAAATAAAGAATCATTTTCTTTCTTTTTGGGGTTGTCCATAAATTTTCTAATGAATTTAAAAACTATGAAGTCTTCATGTTTTATCAGACGGAGCTCTGCAACAAAAAGAGAAACACATTTTGATTTTAGTCCATTTAAAGTTTATTCCGAAACTTTTGTTTTGTTTTCATATTTTCAGTCACATTCAAAAACCTTCTGCACAACATCCTCAAACATCCAACAGCTGCTTCTGTTCTCGACACTTTCGTGGTTCAGTCGCTTCACTTTCTGTTTTCACTCAGAAATCTTTATCCATCAGACTTTATACACCTGACGCTTTAACATTAATCAGCTGCCATAACTGATTTTAAAGGAGTATTTTAATTAAAAAATGCACCAGTCAACGTTTTTTCGATTTGTTCAATATGAACATTTTTCTCTGATGCATAAAAGATCAACTTTAATTCTTAATATGTCACCTGAATGCAACACAGCTGCACATCAGCATCATTCATAATCAGTTATTAATGCAATTTAACCACATGAAATGAATGCACAACATCACAAAAACATCTCATTTAAAACAAGTCATTTTGTTGTTTCTCATCTCAGTGCGGATTTTTCTGATTTAACACACAAACTCTGTTTTCTTCATTTTTTTAGGAAAATAAACATTTTAGTCCAAAATACAAACAAAGTTAGTAGATAACAGTCACACAGAGCTCATAAATCCATCATTCCAGAGGTTAGTGAGGTAAATAAATAAACAAACAAACATTTATGTGTATATACATTTAAATATTAAATATTATATTTATTGTCCTCAGTCTTTTAATGTCAAAGAAAAACTGAGTGGCTCAGAAATCTGTTCATAAAAACTTCACGGTCAGTGCATAAAAACTTCTCGGTCAGTTCATAAAAACTTCGCTGTCAGATCTTAAAAACTTCTCCGTGAGTTCATAAAAACTTCTCCGTCCTGTGGAGTCCTGCGTCAGTGGTTCAGTCCTGCGGGGTTTGCAGCGTCCCAGCCAACCAGTCCCAGTGGGTGAAGTAGGGGGCGTAGTTGCACCTGGAGTTGAGGTGGTGGAGGTCGTGGTGGCGTGCGCCGCCGTACAGGCCGAAGGGAACCAGGCGGTGCGTGGCCCAGGGCAGGTCATAGCCGCAGTGGTCCTCCACCGACAGCCAGATGTTGAGCAGGAAGAAGGCGAGCTCGGTGAGCGGGTGGCAGCCCAGCAGCACCGGGTTGGCGGCGGCGAAGAAGCCCAGACTGAGAGTCTCCCAGACCCCCGAGTACTCAGTGGTCAGGGCCGAGGTGGAGCTGAAGGTGTGGTGCACCTGCAAGACCAGAAACCAGACTTTGTTTTAGGAATTTAACCAAAAAAATACGTTGAGGAAAAGTAAACCAACCATTAATCAACTCTATTGATAGTATATTGACTGATCATCAATTGACTGATCGTTGATCGAACACCTGTTTATCAACTTATCATTAATGAAAAAAATATTTCTCCAGCTGTCAATCAACTAATGTTAATCCAATAATTACTAATTAACTAATGTTAATTTAATAATTACTAATCAACTAACATTAATCCAATAATTACTAATCAACTAACATTAATCCAATAATTACTAATTAACTAATGTTAATTTAATAATTACTAATCAACTAACGTTAATCCAATAATTACTAATTAACTAATGTAATTTAATAATTACTAATCAACTAACGTTAATCCAATAATTACTAATTAACTAATGTTAATTTAATAATTACTAAACAACTAACGTTAATCCAATAATTACTAATTAACTAATGTTAATCCAATAATTACTAATTAACTAATGTTAATTTAATAATTACTAATCAACTAATGTTAATCCAATAATTACTAATGCATTAATCATCAATCAACTAACATCTTGAACAGACAAATTATTTACCTAACAGTGAATCAACTTATTGACATATATATATATATATATAGTCAATATATTGACATATATTGACAATCATTTATCTAGTGATCATTGATTGATTGATTGATTGAGAGTCAATAAGCCATAAATATGGACTTAAGTTGTATATTTGGGGTCGTACCTTGTGGAAGTGTTGGTAGAGCCAGGGCACACGGTGGTGTGATTGTTAATTGACTGATGGTTAATTGACTGATGGTTACCTAATTAATCATTGATTGATTGATAGCCAATAAGCTATAGATTGAGGGCAAAGTGGTGTATCGTACCTTGTGGAAATGTCGGTAGAGCTGTGACACCTTGTGGTGTGATTGTTAATTGATTTATTATTAACTAATTGATCTTTCATTGATTAATAACCAATAAGCTATAGATTCGAGGTTATGTACATATTTTGTGGTCATACCTTGTGGAAGTGGTGGTAGAGCCACCTTGTGATTTGATTGTTAATCCACTGATGGCTAACCGACTGATTTTTAATCGACTGATTGTTAACTAATTGATCATTGATTGATTGATAATCAATAAGCTATAGATTGAGGGTGTTGTATCTTACCTTGTGGAAGTGGCGGTAGAGCCAGGGCACGCGATGGTGCACCAGGTGCCAGACGAAGCTCTGGAAGTCGAAGAGCAGCAGGCAAACGAGCACCTGTGCGAGGAGGCGGGGCAGAGGCGGGGCCTGTGGTGGCAGGTGCGGCGTTCTCAGGTACCAGTGCATCAGGGTGAGCGGGAAGATGAAGAGCAGGTGGTTGTAGAGTGTCAGGGCCAGGCAGCAGCGCAGCGAGGCCCAGCTGACGGAGCTGTGCGGCTGCAGCTTGTACCTGCACAGGGCGGCGCACCTGGAGGACAGTAGGTCCAGCAGCATGAAGGGCAGGCAGCAAGACAGGTAGATGCCCAGCGAGAAGACGACGGGGAAGACAGGTGAGTGCAGGACAGACGAGTGTCCCAGCAGGAAGCTCCAGAGCGGCTGCAGCAGCATCCTGCCATCAGATTGTTCAGATTCAGCCAGAGTGAGTGTGAGTAACGCCACTGTCACTCTTATATCAGCTCAGCCCCGCCCACCCTCTGACATCACCACCTCCTTATTAGGATGCTTCCTGTGCCTCCACTCGAGAAAACAGAAAGTCATCGGCGAGTTGAGACACATGAGGAAATTCCAATGTCCTAAAAACAGGAGTTTTTATCCTGCTGCTGCTCTGTCAGCGTCAGCCCTTTACAGGCTCAGCAGAGACGACCACGTGTTACTCAGCAAACGCCCAAAAATAACAAGAAATTAGAAAAAACATTGCAAGAAAAGTACCTAAAAATAAGAGAAAAAAAGGAAAGAAAAGAAAACCGTAACAAAGAAATAAACAAACAGAAAAAATGACCTGAGAAAAGAAAACCAACATACATACATACATGTTTTCTGTAATATTATTTTAAAGTATGATAATATTAGTTATAGTTATAATATAGTTTTCTGGATACCCGCCCCCATGTCTTTTAACCCTTTTTGACCTGAGGAAATTGGCTTGATGCGACAAGCTACTTCACAAGACATGGCCCAAAAATAGCAAGAAATTAGCATAAATTACAAGAAAATTACCTAAAAATAAGCACAAAAAAGTAAAAACAATAATAAACAAAAAACAAAAACCCTTAAAAAAGTGCTGAAAAAAAGGATACCCTTTTTCTGTAATATAACTTAAAACATGAATACATTAAAAGTATAAATATAGTTTTCTGGATACTTTTCCCTGATGTTTTTAAGCCCTCCTCCACCTTTTTAAAACAAATTTTCAGATCATTTTCTCCATTTTTAATTTGTGGGACATTTTTTGCAAAGTTGCTCTTTGCCTTTTTGTTTATTTGTTTATTGAAGAATTGGGAAGTGCACATCGATGAACATTTGCATGTAAATATGGCATATTGTAACCAAAGGACAGTTTGTGACAAAGCGAGCGAGTTTTTGAAAGATGTCAAATTAATTTTCTCGGGTTAACGAGACATGGGCCAAATATATAACAAGAAATTAGCAAAAAGTTACAAGAAAATTATCCACAAAAAAAGTGAAAAAAGAGAAGTAAAAACAAGAACAAACAGTGAAAACAATTACAGTGTTTATATACAGAAACACCACAAAAGAAGAAAAGAAGTTCAGATTTAAAGTTTAAAGGCAGAAAAGGGGGTCAGATTTCAGAGAAATGTTTGTTCTTAATTAAAATATAGTTCAATTCATGAAAGAAACAAAGTTTATTTTTTTAAACCGACATCTCTTCTATTGTCCTGTGTTCAGATGACTTTCACAAGCATTTTAATATTTGATTCAAATCAAATTGGTTTGGTTTCTTATGAAAACATGGGGGGAAAGTCAATTTAGCAAAAAACAAGTCCTGCAAATTGCAAGACAGAAGTAAAAGGTGACAAGAAAATTACCCCAAATTTTGAATTGGGGGTGGATGTCAAAAAATATATATTCATAATTGTATTTATGTTCATATGATAATTCACTTCTTACCATTTTTTTCTTTTTTAAATTTAGGGTAATTTTCTTTAAACGTTTTACTAATATCCCACCATTTTTGGGCCATTTGTTAAGGTGCATATTCCCTTCTTCCCATGATTGTGAAATAAATCAAGGCAGTTCGCTCAGGTTTCAAAGGGTTAGTGGAAATAGTTGATTTGTTTGTTTTTAATTTTTAATTCAGCCTTTTCCTTTTTCCCGCTCCCGGTGGAGCTATGTTACGCTCTCCTACAGGTGGCGGTAAAGCGCCTCGACCGTTAGTTTCCTCCCGCCACTAAAAGAAGAAGAAGAAGTTTGACCCGGAAACTGAGCAGCACTTCCTGTAGTTTATAGTTTGTAGTTTGTTGATGTCGGGCTGATTTTGCTCCTAAACTTTCTGTTTTTTTCTGACTTTAATGTTTAAAGAAACAAACCGAGCTCAGCTGAAGCTAATGCTAACGCTGCTGTTAGCCGCTGTTAGCCGCGGTTAGCCTCGGAGGGTCAGCGGGAGCAGCGGCGGCCGTCAGCCGGCAGGATGAGCTCCTCTCTGGGCCTCAGCACTCAGCTGGCCGCCGTCATGGAGGCTCTGGTCCACGCTGCGGTGGCCGAGCTGAAGAAGCTGCTGGAGGACAGCTCGGTCTGCGGAGGGGACAGGAGGCGGTGAGCAGGGACTGTCCGCTATTTATTACACGAGAGAGAGAGAGAGGGACTGTCCGCTATTTATTACACGAGAGAGAGAGAGAGAGAGAGAGAGCAGGGACTGTCCGCTATTTATTACGAGAGAGAGAGAGAGAGAGAGAGCAGGGACTGTCCGCTATTTATTACACGAGAGAGAGAGAGAGAGAGAGAGAGAGAGCAGGGACTGTCCGCTATTTATTACACGAGAGAGAGAGAGAGAGAGAGAGCAGGGACTGTCTGCTATTTATTACACGAGAGAGAGAGAGAGAGAGAGAGCAGGGACTGTCTGCTATTTATTACAGAGAGAGAGAGAGAGAGAGAGAGAGAGAGAGAGAGAGAGAGCAGGGACTGTCCGCTATTTATTACACGAGAGAGAGAGAGAGAGAGAGAGAGAGAGAGCAGGGACTGTCTGCTATTTATTACACGAGAGTGAGAGAGAGAGAGAGAGAGAGAGAGAGAGAGAGAGAGAGAGCAGGGACTGTCCGCTATTTATTACACGAGAGAGAGAGAGAGAGAGAGAGAGAGAGAGAGAGAGCAGGGACTGTCTGCTATTTATTACACGAGAGAGAGAGAGAGAGAGAGCAGGGACTGTCTGCTATTTATTACACGAGAGAGAGAGAGAGAGAGAGAGAGCAGGGACTGTCCGCTATTTATTACACGAGAGAGAGAGAGAGAGAGAGAGCAGGGACTGTCTGCTATTTATTACACGAGAGAGAGAGAGAGAGAGAGAGAGCAGGGACTGTCCGCTATTTATTACACGAGAGAGAGAGAGAGAGAGAGAGAGAGAGCAGGGACTGTCCGCTATTTATTACACGAGAGAGAGAGAGAGAGAGAGAGCAGGGACTGTCCGCTATTTATTACACGAGAGAGAGAGAGAGAGAGAGCAGGGACTGTCCGCTATTTATTACACGAGAGAGAGAGAGAGAGAGAGAGAGCAGGGACTGTCCGCTATTTATTACACGAGAGAGAGAGAGAGAGAGAGAGAGCAGGGACTGACGAGAGAGAGAGAGAGAGAGAGCAGGGACTGTCCGCTATTTATTACAGAGAGAGAGAGAGAGAGAGAGAGAGCAGGGACTGTCCGCTATTTATTACACGAGAGAGAGAGAGAGAGAGAGCAGGGACTGTCCGCTATTTATTACACGAGAGAGAGAGAGAGAGAGAGAGCAGGGACTGTCCGCTATTTATTACACGAGAGAGAGAGAGAGAGAGAGAGAGCAGGGACTGTCCGCTATTTATTACACGAGAGAGAGAGAGAGAGAGAGAGCAGGGACTGTCCGCTATTTATTACACGAGAGAGAGAGAGAGAGAGAGAGAGCAGGGACTGTCCTGCTATTTATTACACGAGAGAGAGAGAGAGAGAGAGAGCAGGGACTGTCCGCTATTTATTACACGAGAGAGAGAGAGAGAGAGAGAGAGAGCAGGGACTGTCCATTATTCATTACAAGATTGGGGGGGGGGGCGGGTCACATTAGGGACTGTTGTTTATTTATCAGAGAGGGTGACCTTTCCTGCACCATAAATGAGTTGTTAGATTTTAAAAATTGACCCTTTGATGTTTGAAAGTTCAAAGTTGAAGCTGAAATTGTTAAATGTGTTAATCAAAGATTAAAACGTGCCAAAAATCTTTGCAGTCTGACCTGTGACCTCTGACCTGTCAGGTGCAGTCTGACCTGTGACCTCTGACCTGTCAGGTGCAGTCTGACCTGACCTCTGACCTGTGAGGTGTAGTCTGACCTCTGACCTGTCAGGTGCAGTCTGACCTGTGACCTCTGACCTGTGACCTCTGACCTGTGAGGTGTGTCTGACCTCTGACCTGTCAGGTGTAGTCTGACCTGTGACCTCTGACCTGTGACCTCTGACCTGGTGAGGTGTAGTCTGACCTCTGACCTGTCAGGTGCAGTCTGACCTGTGACCTCTGACCTGTCAGGTAGTCTGACCTGTGATGTCTGACCTGTCAGGTGCAGTCTGACCTGTGACCTGTCAGGTGCAGTTTTTGACATGTGACCTGTAACTGCTAATGCACCCCTCAGGTGCAGTTTGCGGTCGTCATGGAGACTCTGGGAAACGAGGCTCTGGGGAAGATCATAAACATCGTGGATGAAGCTCAGTGCTGGTGGAGTCTGGCAGGGGCGGCAGGAGACCGCAGGTCAGCGTCCTCCACATCCTCAAAAACTCACCTGTTGGTATGTATGCAGGCCCCGCCCCAACCAGTCAAACACACCAATCAGAGCATCCATCAGGTGATGATGTCATATAACCTGGGGTGTGGTTTGTCCGTCACAGAGTCCGAACACTCGTACGGAGCCCGACAGGAGAGCTCCAACACACACAGATCCACTCAGGTAAGACTGCAGCTCTGGCTCACCTGCTGACTCACCTGCTCTTCAGTGATGCGTTCACTGACCTGATGTCTGGTGTTGGTGTCCCCACAGTTTGAACCTGAGGACGAGGTGGTCACCTTTAAAGAAGAGCACGATGACATTGACCTGAGAGCCATCGTTGAGAGTGAGCACCTGATATATAATACCTGTCAGATCTGATCAATTACTGTCAGATCTGATCAGTATGCATACTATTTTGGTTAAAGTTGGATTTAAGCCATAAAGAGATGTTTATGGATTAAGGGAATCAGGTTTTTTAGTTGTTGTCGCAGTTGTTCAGATTAAATGTCTCCATATGCTGAATGATTAATTTTAATGATGGATTTAGTTTCACTTCTTTGACTGCGCCGCAGGCTCTGCTGCTCCATCTGTGCCCGGAGTACGCTCTGCAAATCTTGTGTTTGCTGAAGGCTTGAACGTCTCTTTAGTTTTGGAGAGTTCTTGTATCGTCCTTGATCTCTGAAACGTCCTCACTTAACATTTTCCCACAGAGATGATCTTCCATTGGATTCATTGGCCGCTCTCCGGCCTGGTTCAGATGATTTTATCCCTCGGGCTGCACTCAGTTTATGCAACTCAAAAATTTGAGATCAGTCTTTTTCCTTCACTGAGGGTGTTCCTCAGGGATCCATTTTTGGCCCCTTAGAAGTACATTTGTGTGTATGGAGAGAGCAGGGTGTCATATGCGTTGAGGTGAAATTGAATGTTTAATTGATAATCCTTTTATCTTTCGTCTCTTGGCCAGATTTTAAGGAAATTCAACATTCAAATCCACCTCTGTGCAGATGAAACACGACTCTATATACTAAGCCTACTTCCACTCTTCTGCCCACTCCCCTCTCGTACTGCTTATGGATGTTAGGTCTAATTTTCGTACAACTTTATCAAACTTAATGATAAAACTGAGGTTCTCCTCATAGATCTTAAATCTGCTTTTATTAAATATGGGTTTTAGCCGACTCTTGAGGATCCCACAGTTCTTCTTTCCTCTCAGATTAAGAATCAGGGTTTCATCCTGGACTGTAAGATGTCCACACGGGACTCACATGTACAATGGGTAGCTCGTTAGCCCTAACACTAATCCATCCATCCATTCATCCAGTTTCTTTCACCCTCTCTGGGTCTAGACAGCAGCAGGCTCAGCAAAATACTCCAGACGTCCCTCTCCCTCGCAGCACTTTCCAGCTCCTCCTGTTGGACCCCGAGGTGCTCCCAGACAGTTGAGATAAATAATCCTTCCAATATGTTCTGGTTCTGCCCCGGGGCAAACTACCAGATGGACATGCCCAGAAAACCTGTAACGGGAGGCGTCTGGGAGAATCCTTTTGGATTTTGCTTGAAAAATTACTCAAATATTAGAATGAGTGTAAGATGGACAGTCAGTTTTGTGCTGCATCTGCAGTGATGCAGGAGTTGTGTTGGACTGTTGAATAAGGGCTGAGTTGGAAAGCAAAGCTTTCGATTTACTTGTCCATCTTATTTCTGACCTTCACCTATGGTCATGAGCTCTGGGTAGTGACCGAAAGAATAAAATCGCAGGTACAAGCAGCCGAAATGAAGTTGTCTGGGCTCAGCCTTAAAGAGAGGAGGAGGGGCTCAGACATCTGAAGGCAGCTCAGAAGTAGAGCCACTGCTCCATCCCGTCGAAAGGGGCCAGGTGAGGTGGTTCAACGTCCGATCAGGGTCCTCCTGGGGGTCTCCTGCAAGGAGTTTACCCTGCATGTCGGAGGCTCTGGGGCCGATCCAGAACACCAGGGGGTATTACATATCTCGCCTGGTCTGGGAACGCCTCGGGGTCCCCCAGGAGGCGCTGGAGAGTAATGCTGGGGAGAAGGACATCTGCATTGCTTTGCTCCGCCTGCTGCCCTGCCCCTGGTTTAGTGGACCACAATGGATGGATGGAAGTTGCAGATTATTTTTTGTTGATTACATTTCTAACTGTTTGTGTTTGTCCTCCAGGAGCTCGATTTGAAGCTTCCCAGCTGATGAGCTCAGACCTCCAGGAGCAGCCAAAGTTTATTCAACAGAATGTCACCTTGAAATACTTCGTGTGCACGGCGTGCGGTAAATCCTTCACGTCTCAGAGCAGCCTGAAGTCTCACTACCTCATCCACTCGGGTGAGAAGCCGTTCTCCTGCAGCGTCTGCGGACGAGATTTTCGCCAGCGGCAGAGCCTGACGAAGCACATGAGGACGCACACCGGGGAGAAGCCATACAAGTGTCCAACCTGCGGCAAGTGTTTCTCCGACCACACGACGATGAAGACGCACTCCATCATCCACACGGGAGAGAAACCCTATGGGTGCGAGTTCTGTGGCCGGCGCTTCAATGTGCTGCACAATCTGCACCGCCACGCCCTAACCCACACCGGCGACAAGACCTTCGTCTGTGGCGTCTGTGGAAAAGGCTTCACCCGCACCACAGCTCTCAAAACTCACTGTTGACTCTGAACTGTTTTGAGCTCATTCATGCCGGGCAGAGACCCTTAAAGTGCGAGCAATGCCCCAAAACCTTCCGCCACCCTGTCAACCTCAAGAACCATCAGAGGATCCACACCGGTGAGTGTCCATTCAGCTGCCAGGAGTGTGGCAAGTCATTCAGACTGCGGAGCACTCTAATCACACACCGCCACAGGCACTCCAACGAGAGCAGCCGCATGTCTGCAGTTTCTGCGACAAGAAGTTCCAATTTGCTAGCAGCCTGGCGATGCACCTGCGTATCCACACCGGAGAGAAGCCGTACGGCTGTGACATCTGCGGCTACAAGTGCAACACGGCCAACAGCCTGAAGCTGCATGTGCGCAGCCACACCGGAGAGAGAAACCGCATGCCTGTGACATCTGCGGCAAACGGTTCAACAACCCCAATGGCCTGAAGATGCACCTGCGAGTCCACACCGGAGAGAAGCCGTACTCCTGCGACATCTGTGGCAAAACCTTCAGGCAGGACAACCACCTGACCTGACGACGACGCACAAGAAGCTGATCCATGCCGCAGGTAAGCAGTTTGTCTGCGACAAGTGAAGAGAGATACCAACACCTGCTGACTTGAAGGTGTGCGACGGCGCATGAGTGTGACCTCGTGTATGATCAGACAAATAAAATTTCGTTTACAGTAGAGTTTGGATCAGAGAGACAAAAACATTTTTAATGTTTAGCTGGACAGGAAGTAGGTCTGTTCGACCAGTCAGAGTTTGTTAATGTGGGCGGGGCCTCTGGTTCAGGTAGTACTTAAAGTTTACTTTTGACCAGTTACCTGATTGGTGCTGAACTCAGAGCAGCGCTTTCTGGGATTTGTATTTCACTTGGCTCCTGTTACCTTTGACCTTTTCATACTTCTTTTCTAAAATCAATTTTATTTTATTTTTATATTTATGTTTTTTTGGGGGGGGGGGCAGGTACAATAACATCACCTAATGTAAGCCCCGCCCACTGAAATGCTGCATTCTGATTGGTTGAAACCCTGAATCTCAGTTTTGTTGTTGAAATAATCTGTAAATGTGTACATATCAATACATCCATGGTACATATGCACATTGTTTCTTTTTATAACTTCATAAATTCTGTTTTTCATTTTTGTTGGAAAATAATAAAATCTATAAACTCAAACAGAAGGAGCATATCAGTCTGTCACTGAGCCTTTAGACCCTTCTTACATGATGATTTAATCCAGAATACACACAATAAATAAGTTATTTTAACTTTATTTTGTTAAATATTTGACCTGATAAATTCTGTTAAGAAAGTTAATACATTTTATACACAAAAACTTTAAAACACCAGTTTTTATTGTGTTCAAATACATTAAAAAATGTGTGTAAAATACAAGTGTAGTCAATGTAGAGCATTATACATCATATCTTTACAGCACAGAATAATATATGACTATAAATATATATATATAACTAGTATAAAGGCATGTGAACAAGAAATACAGTGTTTATACACACAAAAATACCACTAAAGGAAAAAAAAAAAGCTCAGATTTGAAATTTAACCGCTCTAAAATTGCTCCTAATTAAAATACAGTTCGATTCATTAAAGATTTAATGAAATAGGATATTACTTTTTAAACTTATAATAAAGTTTTTAAAAGCTTAACTGACATCATCTCATTTTAATCTTTGAAACTGATCAAATGGGTTCGGTTTAAGAATGTCAATTAAGCAAAAACGTCCTGCAAGAAGTAAGTTAAAGGTGACAAAAAATAATATTCATAATTTTATAATTAAAATTATGCTACAGAAAAAAATGTTAAAATAAAAATGTAATTTTCAGCACTTTGTTTGTTATTTTCTCTTAATTTTACATTTATTTTTTTATCTTTTCTTTTTCTTTTTTAAATTTAGGGTAATTTTCTTTAAACGTTTTACTAATATCCCACCATTTTTGGGCCATTTGTTAAGGTGCATATTCCCTTCTTCCCATGATTGTGAAATAAATCAAGGCAGTTCGCTCAGGTTTCAAAGGGTTAGTGGAAATAGTTGATTTGTTTGTTTTTAATTTTTAATTCAGCCTTTTCCTTTTTCCCGCTCCCGGTGGAGCTATGTTACGCTCTCCTACAGGTGGCGGTAAAGCGCCTTGACCGTTAGTTTCCTCCCGCCACTAAAAGAAGAAGAAGAAGTTTGACCCGGAAACTGAGCAGCACTTCCTGTAGTTTATAGTTTGTAGTTTGTTGATGTCGGGCTGATTTTGCTCCTAAACTTTCTGTTTTTTTCTGACTTTAATGTTTAAAGAAACAAACCGAGCTCAGCTGAAGCTAATGCTAACGCTGCTGTTAGCCGCTGTTAGCCGCGGTTAGCCTCGGAGGGTCAGCGGGAGCAGCGGCGGCCGTCAGCCGGCAGGATGAGCTCCTCTCTGGGCCTCAGCACTCAGCTGGCCGCCGTCATGGAGGCTCTGGTCCACGCTGCGGTGGCCGAGCTGAAGAAGCTGCTGGAGGACAGCTCGGTCTGCCGGAGGGGACAGGAGGCGGTGAGCAGGGACTGTCCGCTATTTATTACACGAGAGAGAGAGAGCAGGGACTGTCCGCTATTTATTACACGAGAGAGAGAGAGAGAGAGAGAGAGCAGGGACTGTCTGCTATTTATTACACGAGAGAGAGAGAGCAGGGACTGTCCTCAATATTTCTAAATAATTTTGGGGGATTTTTGGTAAAAAGCCTTAAATAAGGTCTGTGGTTAACACAGGCTAAAGATATTTAGATGTTTTGTTCTGAGACATAAAATTCGTCTGTATGAACCTAATTTTTGAACTTTTATGTTTTTTCGCATCTTTAAAAACGGTGGTTGCTAGCAAGTAGTTAAATGGGGCTACAATGTTTGTTGTTCAACGTCATCACACTGGCCCACAACTACACATGCGACTAGCGTGACATAGCCATGATCTTTAGGTAGATCACATCACGCTAACAGGAGAGAGTTTTGGTAGAAAATGAAGCGTTAAATCTGTAAGTCTCATAAAGTTGTGTTCGTCTCACAGAGAGCTTATTTTTGCAGATAATCAAAAATCCGGGTTGGTCTACAAACATACATCATCCCTTCATCGCTGTATTTATTACAGGAGGGGGCGGGTCACATTAGGACTGTTGTTTATTTATCAGAGAGGGTGACCTTTCCTGCACCATAAATGAGTTGTTGTTAGATTTTAAAAATTGACCCTTTGATGTTTAAAAGTTCAAAGTTGAAGCTGAAATTGTTAAATGTGTTAATCAAAGATTAAAACGTGCCAAAAATCTTTGCAGTCTGACCTGTGACCTCTGACCTGTCAGGTGTAGTCTGACCTGTGACCTCTGACCTGTCAGGTGTAGTCTGACCTGTGACCTCTGACCTGTCAGGTGTAGTCTGACCTGTGACCTCTGACCTGTCAGGTGTAGTCTGACCTGTGACCTGTCAGGTGCAGTCTGACTGTGACCTCTGACCTGTCAGGTGCAGTCTGACCTGTGATCTCTGACCTGTCAGGTGTAGTCTGACCCATGACCTCTGACCTGTCAGGTGCAGTCTGACCTGTGATCTCTGACCTGTCAGGTGTAGTCTGACCTGTGACCTCTGACCTGTCAGGTGTAGTCTGACCTGTGACCTCTGACCTGTCAGGTGCAGTGACCCTGACCTGTGACCTGTCAGGTGCAGTCTGACTTGTGACCTCTGACCTGTCAGGTGCAGTCTGACCTGTGATCTCTGACCTGTCAGGTGTAGTCTGACCATGACCTCTGACCTGTCAGGTGTAGTCTGACCTGTGATGTCTGACCTGTCAGGTGCAGTCTGACCTGTGACCTGTCAGGTGCAGTTTGACATGTGACCTGTAACTGCTAATGCACCCCTCAGGTGCAGTTTGCGGTCGTCATGGAGACTCTGGGAAACGAGGCTCTGGGGAAGATCATGAACATCCTGGATGAAGCTCAGCTGCTGGTGGAGTCTGGCAGGGGCGGCAGGAGACCGCAGGTCAGCGTCCTCCACATCCTCAAAAACTCACCTGTCGGTACGTACGCAGGCCCCGCCCCCACCAGTCAAACACACCAATCAGAGCATCCATCAGGTGATGATGTCATATAACCTGGGGTGTGGTTTGTCCGTCACAGAGTCCGAACACTCGTACGGAGCCCGACAGGAGAGCTCCAACACACACAGATCCACTCAGGTAAGACTGCAGCTCTGAATAAAACTATAAATAGAAAAATTTAAATTTAAATTTAAATTTATTCAGTACACAAAGTGTGTCTGTTGGTGTTGGTTCAGGTGACATGGACTTCCGTCCTCGTCATGGATTGAAAGAACTCCGTGTTGGAGCATAAGTAGGCTCATCAGTGTATTCGGTACCAGAACACTCAAGGCCAAAGATCAATGCTCAGATCATCCGAACCGCGGCCGAAAGTCGCAGACACTCGGGTGGAGAGAAGAGCAGTTAGCTGATCACCTCCTGGTGGTGATTTGTGTTGCGTTTCATTGCAAGACAGAAAAAACAGTACAGAGTTACCAACATCTGATCTAAATGCGTTCCAGTGCATCTGCTCCAGAAAACGCGGATGGCTGCGGGAAACTTGTGTTTGTTTAGCGTTCTTCCTGCACCTCTGCTCTTAGTGCATCCTGCAGGTGCTGCTTCTCCTGTCCACGGGCTCTGTCTCAGCGGGGTTTCAAAGAGCTGCCCTGTCCTCACTGTCACAGTGTCCACTAAGCTGTTTGGTGACAGCTTCCTGTGCCTGACGCTTCCCTCTGGACTTTACCAGGATTCCCGCAGAGGCGACTTTAACCTAAGAGGAGTCTCTGTACTTCGTAACCCCTCTGGTTCAAGGGATTTTGAATTCCCTGGTTGGACGAGGCTGGAGAATCTGACTGATGGTCTTTTCCAGTGCCTCCTCTGTTGTCTTTGACTCTTTTTAGACTAAAAGGGGTCAGAGCTGCCTTTGCAGGACTCCATGTTGGAAGATCCAGCTCTGACTTGTCAGTTACAGTAAACCAGTCTGTCAAGTTGCTCCTGGTTAGTTGAAGTGGTGCTGTGTCCTTCAGGGAACTGTTCAAGATTTTTTTAAGGTCTTGCCTAGTTTTCTGTTTCTATGCGAATCTGGTTTCAGAGTGACTGGTCAACCACTTGTCCCATCTTCAGGACCACAGAACCGGACCTGGCCAGTTTAAAAACTCATTGTTGTCCCTGAGATGAGCCTGAAGCAGCTGGTGGCCCATAATGCTCTTGGGGTTGTCAAGTACAGATCTAGACATGGTGCCTCTGCGATCCACCTCAGCTGACTTGACAATCTATGAGAAAAGTGACAGAGATTGTGACTCTTCATTTTGAAATAATTGGACCTCAAAGTACTTGAAAGTCATTGTTACAAAAGGGGGGCAACCCTGGTTCACTGATCTGAATGATGTCTGTATTTCCCTGCAGACCAAACAAGAGGCAGAGGAAACCCTTTTTGTCCCGGCGGTAACCATTAAAGATGAGCACGGCAACATAGACCTGGCAGCCATCGCTGAGAGTGAGTATCTGGTCAAGACCTGTCAGATCTGGTCAAGACCTGTCAGACTTTAGTCTGACCACCGTTTGTGTTTGTCCTCCAGGAGCTCGGGTTGAAGCTGCCCAGCTGGTGATCTCGGAGCCAGAGTTTGTCCAACAGAGCGTCACTTGGAAATACTTTGTCTGCACGGCGTGCGGTAAATCCTTCACGTCTCAGAGCAACCTGAAGTCTCACTTTCGCATCCACACAGGCGAGAAGCCATTCTCCTGCAGTGTCTGTGGACGAGATTTCCGGCGGCGGCAGAGCTTACAGAGTCATGAAAGGACGCACACTGGTGAGCGTCCGTATGAGTGTCCAACATGTGGGAAGTGTTTCTCCAAGCAGACGCAGCTGAAGACGCACACCATCATCCACACGGGAGAGAAACCGTACGGCTGCCAGACCTGTGGCCGACGCTTCAACCTGCGGCAGAACCTTCACCGCCACACGCTCACCCACACCGGCAAGAAGATCTTCGTCTGCGGAGTTTGTGGAAAAGGCTTCACTCGTGCCGTCACGCTAAAAACTCACGAGCTCATCCACACTGGTCAGAAACCCTTCAAGTGCGAGCAGTGCCCCAAAACCTTCCGCCATGCCGTCAACCTCAAGAACCACCAGAGGATCCACAGTGGTGTGCGGCCATACATGTGCGACCTCTGCGGGAAGAGCTTCCGCCAGTCAGTGAACCTGAAGATCCACCAGAGGACTCACACCGGCGAGCGCCCGTTCAGCTGCTCGGAGTGTGGGAAGACGTTCAGCCAGCAGAGCAGTCTGATCTCGCACGGACGCACGCACTCCAAAGAGCGCCCGTTCGAATGCAGCTTCTGCGACAAGAAGTTCAACAACTCCAACAGCCTGAAGCTGCACCTGCGCGTCCACACCGGAGAGAAACCGTACGCCTGCGACATCTGCGGCAAAACCTTCAGCCAGGGCAGCCACCTGAGGACGCACAAGAGACACGTCCACGCTGGCGGCAAGCAGTTCATCTGCGACAAGTGTGGGAAGAGATACTCGGACCAGCGCAACCTGAAGCTGCACAAGTGCAGCTACGCCTGAACGTAACCTCATCAGAGCTGCAACAACTGATCGATTAACTGATTAATTGATCGACAGAAGATTAATCTGCAGCTATTTTGATTATAAAAAAATATTTTGTCTTTTTTAAGCAAAAAAGTTTCTGCTTTCATGCTTCTTAAATTTAGGAATTTGGTGCTTTTTGTTGTCACGATCTGGAGGACATAAAACATTTCTGACCAAATATCTTGATATTAATACTGCGAAGACATTTTAGGCAATGGAAAGGACAATGACATCACCTTATGTATGCTCCGCCCACTGAAATGCTGCATTCTGATTGGTTGAAACTGTGAGTGTAAGTTTTGTTTTGTTATTGAAATGATGTGTACATATTTGCACATTGTTGTTTTTGATAATTTTATAGATTCTATTTTTCATTTGTTTGGAAAATAATAAAGTCTATGGACACGAGCAGAGCGAGCTCGTCTGTTTCTGAGCGTTAAAAGGACGTTCAACATTTATAATTTTCAAACGTGGTCACATGACACGTCTGACAAGTTGCTTCAATCCAGATCGACCAATAAAAACAATTTATTTCACTTTTTTAAATAAAACATCTGACCTGATGAGTTCTGTGAAGGAAAGTAACACAGAAGGTTCTTACGGTCATGAAAAACCTGGAAAAGTCAAGGATTGTTATAAACGCATTGTCCAGGCCTGGAAAAGTAATGGAATCAGAAAAATACAGTGAAAGTGTTGGAAAAGTCTTTGAATTTTGTAAATTATGTTTGGATAATGTCCATGAAACTGAATGTAACATTATTTACTTTTTGTAGCCGTTGATTTATATTTCTGTGTCTTTGAGATTTTGTTCATCATCACGTATGTTTCTTCGTTTCCTGTCTGCGCGCCATCTCTTCCTCGGTGTCTGACTATGAGGCAGATCATCTTTCTTCTTCTCACTTCATGGGAGCATACAACTTTTAATGGCTGTATTTAGTATTTATCTTACCGCTCTTTTTTTCTTCTTTTTAATTATTTGAATTTTTTTTAAAGAAATTTGGGAGATTTTTATAGAAAACTTTAGTGCTTAATTTGTTTTTTAATCTCATTTTTAAATTGTTTTATATTATTTAGAAAATGGATTTGGATTGCATGTTTCTGTTAAAACAGAAATTTATTAATATTTAATATTTAAGAGCACTATGGTCTGGATTTGCATTACTTAAGACCTTAAATCAAACAAGAAAAGATGGAAAGAGGGGTGTAAACTGTAACATTTCTGTTCGTGGATAAAGGATTTCCCCATTAAAACCCCAACATAATTCGAATATTTGTTACTTGCGTCATAATAGCCCATTATACTCCTAATGGTAAAATTATAAGTAATGTTTAAGTTATTAAAAACATGACAAATTACACCCAAAATTCACTGTTAGATTACATTAGAAAATAAACATTTTAAAATGGACAATAATCATCATCATCATCATCATCATCATCATCATCATCAAACCGATATCGTCACTTCCTGTTGTCAGGTGTTGCTGTGTCATGTGACCTCCGGCCGCTGGGGGGCACTGTCTGTGGACGATCAGCTGGTTAAGTGTTTCCAGGTCGTCGGTGTGAACCGGATCCTCCAGTCAGTCAGCACGCGGGTGGAAACAAACCGCAACTTTTCAGCAGAAATCACCGACAGTCTGCAACTCTCACACCGGAGAGGAGCGACCCGAACCCGGCCTGAACCCGCGGAGAGAGCCGGAGACACCGAGCCGCCGCCGCCATGGGCCCGGTGAGTTCACACCGGAGGACCGGGACGGTGTTCACGTGCTGATTTAACTGTTTGTGTCTCACCGGAGGACCGGGACGGTGTTACCGTGCTGATGTAAAGTGTCTGCTGTTATTCAGCTCGTTAACGGGAGCAGCAGCGGTCCGTCTTCAGTCTCAGACCAGACTCCATGAAGAAAGTGTTGATTTAAAGACTCTGTGTTTACAGCAGAAAGACCCGCTGAGTTTAAGATTATTTAAACCATGAACTAACTAACAGGAGTCATTTTGATAAAATCGGCGTCTGAATCATTAACCAGAGAGTGGTGGTTATTGTTATTATTATGCCATTATTAAAATGAGTGTCCATAAAGCTGCTGTCAGTCAGTCTGAAGGTCTCCGCCGTAGATCAGATCCTCTGCGGGAGCAGCAGCTGTTTCTCTGCAGTCTCAGACCAAACTCCATACAAAAAACTGCGGATTTAAAGGTTCCGTCTTTACAGCAGAAAGTCAGTCTGAAGCTCTGTGCTGTGTCCTCCTCACTGTCAAATATAATCTGTTTACATACAGGTGCCGATGGTAGCAGCTGATAGATAATCAATACTCAATGTGATCAGTTTTATTAGCAGCTGATAGTTAATCAATACTCAGTGTGATCAGTTTTATTTTGGGTGATTAAAGTGAATCTAATCTAATCGCTGTTTTTTCTTTAGTGTTTTTTTTAAAAAAAAAATCTGAATCATGTGATCAGTTTTGTTGTTGTTTTTGTTTTTTGTTTTAAATTCTATTTATAGATTCATGTATTTGTTTTTTACTCTTTAAAGCCGCCTTGGGTACTATAAACCCAAGTTGTTATAATTATTATTATTATTAAAAAATTAAGCACAAATCAGGAGGAGGTGCATTTGTGTTTTGTGTAAGATAAACAAAAGATTCATAATAAAGCCTTTTATTTTTCTGTTACCATGATTTTTTTTTATTGATGTCACAGGATGTTTAATTTTGAAAATACTCTCTCTGTCCTGATTTATGGATTTATCTGTACCCCCCGCAGCCGCGGTCGAAGAAGCGGCGTCCGACGTTCCGCCGGCTGCTGAAGACGAGCGGCGTGAAGCTGGAGAACAAGCTGAAGAACCGTCAGATGAAGCAGCAGAATGTCGCCAAGAAGCAGCGCAAAGAGCAGAAGAGGCTGCGGCAGGCGGTGAAGGACGCCAACATCAGGACGCCACGCCCCCTGGAGACCTACAGGAAGACGCCCGGTGAGTTACAGACAGGACCACGTGTCCCATGATGCACCTCTGTGAGCCCGCTCTCACCTGTAGGCTGTCTCTGACAGAGGAGGAGCAGCAGGAGCAGGAGCAGGAGGAGGAGTTCCTGGAGACTCTGCCCACCGACATGATGGAGGACGACGACCTGCAGCAGATGACGGAGCTCGCTCGCCACGCCTCCTTCATCACCAGAGACCTGTCGTCATGGTAACCACACACACACACACACACACACACAGGTGTAGGTGTGTGAGCGGTGACTGAGGTGTGTTTGTTTCGCGGGCGTCTCAGCGGGCCGGTGCACGGCGGGAAGAGGCGGAGCTCTGAGGTGGTGCGGAGTTACGAGAAGGTTCCCAGGAAGATGGCGAGGACGGAGGAGAAGGAGGTGATCCACCTGCTGCCCATCAAAGACAAGAGAGGAGTGATCCCGCAGAGCGTGGAGAGAGGTACGCACCACCACAGTTATTGATCTCTGATCAGTCTGATCAGCTGTCAGCTGAACGCCTTCTCTGTTTGTTTGTTTGTTTGTTTGTTTGTTTGTTAGTCATCACAAAGCAGCCGGTGGAGGAGGAGGAGGAGCCAGAGGAGGAGCCAGAGGAGGAGCCAGAGGAGGAGGAGGACGGTGAGAGCTGTTTCTGAACCTGTGTGAAGGATTTATTGATCTGTTGTGACCGATCGATGGTGTGTTCCTGATCAGAGGAGAGCGGCGCGGCGCTGACGGCAGAGCAGAGAGAGCAGCTGAGAGTCCACAAGATCAACCAGAAGAAACTCCACATCGCTGCTCTGGGATCAGCCGTCGTATCCGACCCCTACAGCAACGTAAGACTGATCCCAGACCAGACCTGCTGTCTTTAACCCCTTAGGGACTGTTTGTTATTAACCCTTCAGTGTCTGTTTGTCTCATTTTAGTCTCTTTTGTTCTTCCTGTTGTGATAACTGTGTGTGTGTTGATGCATGTGTCCTAAATGTAGTCCAGATTGTGTATTTGAGTGTAATCAGTAAATTTGCAGCTCAGCTCCTACAATAAGTCTAAAATACACTGTGGAAACTAAATAGTTACATTCAGACTGTTCAGGTCCAAAAATGCTCCATTGAAACCCATTCAAACTGACATTTTTGATCCCACAGCCATCAGAGCAGAAAAACAGGACTTGTATTATTTCTGGGTGTCATTCTGGGCTTTTGACTCTGAATTTGTCATTTTGACTATTTTCCACCTGATGAGGTCATTTTGACCATATTTGGCATATGGAGGAAATACATGCTATTTCCACTAGGTGACCTGTCACAGTCAATGTAGCTGCTGATCACTGACATATCCCAGACTGTCAGCAGCTACACTCACACACTGACATATCCCAGACTGTCAGCAGCTACACTCACACACTGACATATCCCAGACTGTCAGCAGCTACACTCACACACTGAGGAGGAGGAGACTCAACATCTTTCTTTTTTTCTTTTGTTTTTTCATCTAAAATCACAGTGGCATCATGACAAAAACCCAGGATTTAAAGGTTTAAATTCTGAAAATGAATGAATATGTGATATTTCTGATTAGGACTGATGTTCGTTAAAACATTAACTCAGTGAAAGTAGAAAATCATATTTATGTGTAACGTGTTTTAAAGCCTGATTTTGAAAACCGCATTTTGTGTACAGAGAGATAAGAGTGTGTAATATAAAAGCAGGCCCTAAAGGGTTAATGTCTGTGTGTGTGTGTGTGTGTGTGTGTGATCAGATAAAGAAGGTGAAGGAGTTGCGGGGGATGCTGATGGAGGCGGACCCCTGTGTGGCGGTGACGGTCAGGAAGCTGGTGATGGTTTCTCTGATGGAGATTTTCAAAGACATCACCCCCACCTACAGGATACGACCTCTGACCCCTGAAGAGAAGGCTACCAAGGTAACCACTGTGTGTGTGTGTTTGTGTGTGTGTGTGTTTGTATGAGTGTCTGTGTGTGTGTCTGTGTTGTGTGTGTGTTTGTATGAGTGTCTGTGTGTGTGTTTGTATGAGTGTCTGTGTGTGTGTGTCTGTGTCTGTGTGTGTGTGTGTGTGTGTGTGTGTGTTTGTATGAGTGTCTGTCTGTGTGTGTGTTTGTATGAGTGTCTGTGTGTGTGTGTGTCTGTATGTGTGTTTGTGTATGAGTGTCTGTGTGTGTGTGTATGTGTCTGTGTGTGTCTGTGTGTGTGTTTGTATGAGTGTCTGTGTGTGTGTGTCTGTGTGTGTGTTTGTATGAGTGTCTGTGTGTGTGTGTGTGTGTGTCTGTGTGTGTGTTTGTATGAGTGTCTGTGTGTGTGTGTGTGTCTGTGTGTGTGTTTGTATGAGTGTCTGTCTGGTGTGTGTGTGTGTGTATCTGTGTGTGTGTGTGTGTGTGTGTGTGTGTGTCTGTCTGTGTGTTTGTATGAGGATGGACAAGTGTGGACGCATTGTTTTCAAGTTGTTCGTCCATCCGTCCCATTTTAGTGACGGATGAATATCTGAGGAACACCTTGAGGGAATTTCTCCAGATTTGGCACAAACGTTCACGTGGACTCAAGAATTGACTTTTGAGATTTTGTTGGTCAGAGGTCAAGGTCACTGTGACCATGCAGCCATCTCATTCTCTTGAACACGATACCTCAAGAACACGTTAAGGGATTTTGTCTTTCATATTTGGCCAAATGTCCATTTGGCCATAGGTCAAAGGTCAAGGTCACTGTGTCCTTGTTTGTCTCATTCTTGTGAATTTCATATCTCAAGAAAATGTTTAGGGAATTTCTTCTAATTTGGCACAAACATCCATCAGGACTCAAGAATTGACTATTGAGATTTTGGTGCTTGAAGGTCAAAGGTCAGGGTTAACTTGTGTCCATCTCATTCCCTTGAGAGAGTTTCCTCTAATTTGGCACAAACGTCTACTTGCACTCGATGACACACTGATAAAAATTTGGTGGTCAAAGGTCACCGTGACCTCAGAAAACATGTTTTTGGCCGCAACTCAAGAATTCATACGTTAATTATGACAGATTCCACACGAATGTCTGATAGGATAAAATAAAGTTCTGGCATTAAATATCCAGGAGGTCAAAGGTCAACTGTGACATGTTCCTCATGTTTCTGGCTCAACGTCTGCAGAGTCAGTGATCTTCATGTCTGTCGTGCTTTTTTCTGCAGGTGAAGAAGGAAACTCAGCAGCTCAGAGAGTTCGAGGAAGGTTTGGTGAGTCAGTACAAGTTCTACCTGGAAGACCTGGAGCAGACCGTCCAAGGTACACAACCACAGCAACACACAACACACATACAGCACAACACAGCAGGAGACACACCTGCATCTGTTCACCTCTCACCTGCAGACTGGAAGCAGAGGAAGAAGAAGCGCAGCCAGGCGGTGGGTTTCCGGTCGTACCGTGGCCTCGCTCAAGTTGCTGTTCGTTGCCTGTGCGAGTTGCTGCTCGCTCTCCCTCACTTCAACTTCCACAACAACATCATTGTCGCCCTCGTCCCGCTGATGAACGACCCCGACAGACAGGTGAGAGACCGTCGATGATCAGGCAGCTCAGTGTTTCAGGTGTCAGGTGTGTGTGTGTGTGTTCAGGTGATGCGTTCAGGTGTCAGGTGTGTGCTGTGATGTGTTTCAGGTGTGTGTTTCAGGTGTCAGGTGTGTGCTGTGATGTGTTCAGGTGTGTGTGTTTCAGGTGTCAGGTGTGTGTGTGCTGTGATGTGATGCGTTCAGGTGTGTGTTTCAGGTGTCAGGTGTGTGCTGTGATGCGTTCAGGTGTCAGGTGTGTGCTGTGATGCGTTCAGGTGTGTGTTTCAGGTGTCAGGTGTGTGCTGTGATGCGTTCAGGTGTCAGGTGTGTGCTGTGATGCGTTCAAGTGTGTGTTTCAGGTGTCAGGGTGTGTGCTGTGATGCGTTCAGGTGTCAGGTGTGTGCTGTGATGTGTTCAGGTGTGTGTTTCAGGTGTCAGGTGTGTGCTGTGATGCGTTCAGGTGTCAGGTGTGTGCTGTGATGCGTTCAGGTGTCAGGTGTGTGCTGTGATGTGTTCAGGTGTGTGTTTCAGGTGTCAGGTGTGTGCTGTGATGTTCAGGTGTTCAGGTGTGTGTGTGTGATGCGTTCATGTGTGTTTCAGGTATCAGGTGCGTGCTGTGATGCGTTCAGGAAGCTCTTCCAGCAGGACAAAGAGGGCGGGGCTTCGCTGGCGGCGGTGCGTGTCATCTCCGGCCTTGTCAAGAGTCTCAACTACAACGTCAGACCTGAGGTAACAAATCAGCCTCTTAATCCAGAGTCAGTGTGCTGATGTTACATGTTGAGCTGTGATGTCAGAGCTCACCTGTCGCCCTGTCCCCAGGTGTTGAGGACGCTCCTCAGTCTGCGGATAAAGGAGGTGCAGATGAAGAAGGACATCGAGGACACGGCACCAAAGAAGAAATTCATGAACTACAAAGAGAAGAAGAAGAACCTGTCCAGGATGCAGAGGAAGGTAAATCACACACACCTGTCACCTGTCGACCACCTCATGACACACCTGGAGTTAATGTGTGTGTGTGTGTGTGTGTGTGTGTGTGTGTGTGTGTGTGTGTGTGTGTGCAGTGGAAGAAGGCGGAGGAGAAGTTGGAGAAGGAGCTGCTGGAGGCCGAAGCCTCCGAGAGCAAAGAGAAGAAGATCAAAACTGGTGAGTCCAAAACACAAGAGACGGAAAGTGTAGAGACCAGAGAGACAGACGCACAGGCCCAGACATGTCTGTAGGATGTAGGACATTTCTAGGATGTAGGACATTAGGTTCTTAGCTAGGCTGTCTGTCGGGGGGGGGGGGGCTCTATTTTGATGCCGTGTTATGCTCTCTGGCACCTTATGGATACTTAAAGTGCTTTTCCACTACATGGTCTCTACTCTACTCTACTCTACTCTACTCTACGCTACTCTACTCTACGCTACTCTACTCTACTCTACTCTACGCTACTCTACTCTACTCTACTCTACTCTACGCTACTCTACTCTACTCTACTCTACGCTACTCTACTCTACTCTACTCTACTCTACTCTACTGTACTCTACTCTACTGTACTCTACTCTACTACTCTACTCTACTCTACTCTACGCTACTCTACTCTACTCTACGCTACTCTACTCTACGCTACTCTACTCTACTCTACTCTACTCTACTGCTACTCTACTCTACTCTACTCTACTCTACTCTACTCTACTCTACTCTACGCTACTCTACTCTACTCTACTCTACTCTACGCTACTCTACTCTACTGTACTCTACTCTACGCTACTCTACTCTACGCTACTCTACGCTACTCTCTACTCTACTCTACTCTACGCTACTCTACTGTACTCTACGCTACTCTACTGTACTCTACTCTACGCTACTCTACTGTACTCTACTCTACGCTACTCTACTCTACTGTACTCTACTCTACGCTACTCTACTCTACTGTACTCTACGCTACTCTACTCTACTGTACTCTACTCTACTACTCTCTACTCTTCTCGCCTTTGGTATCGGTACTTCTCTGGGGGCCGTTTTCCATTAGGAGACAGTACCGCCTTAGTGTAGCTGGTTGTCGTAGTGATGCCGTGCGACTGCCGTCACGCCTCTCTGTCTCTGTCCTTCTGTGGACGATGACGAGTTCAGGTGAATACGGAAATGTAGGAATCTGAGCGCAGCGCCGCTTCACGCGCAGACGGCCGCAGCAGGAACAAACACGGAAGTTAAATAGTGGAGACGGATGTTCAGAGAGGGAAAATTTAGGAGCCTTTATGTGCCGAAATTATATATTCTGTAACACCAAAGTCAACATTTGTTAGAGCTCCCCCCAAACGTCTCAGTGGAGACGAGCTCCTCTCAGCTCCTACACAAAACCCACACACACACACACACACACACACACACACACACACACACACTCACTCTCACACACACACACACACACTCTCTCTCTAAGCTGAGGAGCATTTGCACCTCCAGGAGAGCAGGTACTAAAAAACATGTACCAGGTACCTTTTCCTAAAAAAAACAAAAAAAGGCGAGCAAAGTAGAGCTGGAACCATGTCGTGGAAATGTGCCATAAAAGGACAAAAACAAAAAAGAAACTAAAACCTCCTCCTCCTCTCTCCTCCTCTCTCCTCCTCTCTCCTCCTCTCCTCTCCTCTCCTCCTCTCTCCTCTGTCTCCTCCCTCTCCTCCTCCTCTCCCTCCTTCTCCTCCTTCTCCTCCTCTCTCCCTCCTTCTCCATCTCCTCTCTCTCCTCCTCTCCTCCTCTCTCCTCTCCTCTCCTCCTCTCTCCTCCTCTCTCCTCCTTCTCCATCTCCTCTCTCCTCCTCCTCTCTCCTCCTCCTCAGCACACAGAGACTCTGAACATCGTCTTCCTCATCTACTTCAGGATCTTAAAAAAAGCTCAGAAGTCAGTTCTTCTTCCTGCTGTTCTGGAGGGGCTCGCCAAGTACGACACACACATTACTATAGTAGTACTGTAGTAGTACAGTAGATGCACCTGAGGCACTAACTGTGATGTCACTTCCTGTCAGTTTTGCTCACCTGATCAACCTGGAGTTCTTCGACGACCTGCTCAACGTGCTGCAGAACCTCATCCAATCAGGAGTGAGTATTCACCTCTGCCCCGACAGTCATGAGGTCACATTAACGACCTCTGCCTGTCCGTCAGTGACCTCGGAGGTCATGACCTCTGCCTGTCCGTCAGTGACCTCGGAGGTCATGACCTCTGCCCGTCCGTCACGTTAACGACCTCTGGGAGGAATTTTCAGTTCAAGGGTTAAAATATTTTCTGATGTTTAGTAATAATCGTTGTCATCGTCACCTGATCGACCTCGTGTGCTCTGCAGGATCTGTCCAATCGGGAGAGTCTCCACTGCATCCAGACCGTCTTCACCATCCTGTCAGGACAAGGTCTCAGAGCATCTGTGTCTTTGAGTGTGTCTTTAAGTGTCCCTGTGTCTGTGTCTGTCTCAGTGTGTGTGTTACTCTGTGTGTGTGTGTGTGTGTGTGTGTGTGTGAGAGAGAGAGACACAGTGCATGTTACAGTGTGTGTGTACTGAGTGTCTGTTCAGCTGAGCTGTATCAATAAAGTTTCTGTGTTTGTATCAGGTGACGTTCTGAACATCGACCCACTCAACTTTTACTCTCAGCTGTACAGGATGCTGCCACGGCTGCACGCAGGTCAGAAACGCCGCACACTTCCTGTTTCAATTAACTTTTCTTTATCAAACTCAAACTCTGAGGCAGTTCAATATGTTGCCATGGCAACAGTTCATGATTTTGTTACTGAACTTTACTGCAACTTCACCTCTAATGTGACCCGTGGTTGTGCAGCATGTTGATCCACTCACTCTCTCTGTGTTCATCCTGCTGTGTGTGACAGGCTAACTGTCAGCAGCACACGGCTACTGTAACCCTGTATTCATTAACTGGTTTGATGTCGGCTTGTCTCGTCCTCGTCCAGCTCGCTGTCTCTGAACCTTCTGACTGATAAGACAAACAAAAATTTGGTCCAGCTGAAAATGTTTAAGTATTTGTTTGAACATTGTGACTTTTTAGAAAAGCTGGCGTCAATTAATGCTTTTCATTCTGCAACGATCACAAAAACGGCCTGTAATCCTGGAGGGAGGGTTAGGGTTAGTGGTGTGTAAATAAAAATACAAAAGTTACGAGTGTAAAGTACATACAAACATAAAAACATACATAAAACATAAACATATATACACAAACATTAAAGTACTCATTAAGTCGTAATACTAAATGTCAGTCACTGATGACAATATCAGTATGTAACTCAACTATATATATATTAATACATGACCATAAACATGAGAATAAATGTCAAGCCGCCGCCGTCTGTCTGTCAGGGGCACCCAGTGATGACATCATCATCGTGCTGCGGTGCCTGGACGCCATGCTGACCCGTCGAAAGAAGCAGGTGACCCTGCAGAGGGCGATGGCGTTCGTCAAGAGACTGAGCATGCTCAGTCTGCATGTGCTGCCCAACGCCAGTGTGGGGATCCTCGCTGCCAGCAGAGCCGCCATGCACGTGAGTGTGTGTTTAAGATGACGTCACAGCAGCTTCAGGCGGCGTCACCATGGCGATCATCTTAGAATCGCCCCTCAGGGAGGACGAAACGATCTGAAGCTGGAAACACTCCAGAGACACACCTGGTACCAGCGGATACACCTGTACTCACTCTGTGTCTGTGTCTGTGTGTGTGTGTGTGTGTCTGTCTGTGTGTGTCTGTGTGTGTGTGTGTGTGTGTCTGTGCGTGTGTCTGTGTGTCTGTGTGTCTGTGTGTGTGTTAGGCGTTCCCTAAGTGTGATTTCCTGTTGGATAACGAGGTTCAGGGCAGCGGCTTCTACCTGCCGGAGCTCGACGAACCTGAACACTGCAACGCCCAGAACACAGCGCTGTGGGAACTACACACTCTGCAGGTACTAATACTCTGCAGGTACTAATACTCTGCAGGTACTAATACTCACTCTGCAGGTACTAATACTCTGTAGGTCCTAATACACACTCTACAGGTCCTAATACTCACTCTGCAGGTACTAATATCTGTATCTCATGTTGCCGTGTGTTTCAGAGACACTACCACCCGGTGGTGCAGCGGTTGGCGGTCCATCTGAGTCAGGGGGCGCCCAGCGAGGGTCGGGGTCGCTCTCCGTGGAGCTGAGCCGCAGGTACGTCTGATGATGGCACCTTAAAGGAGCAGAAACTGTGGACGGCTCCTTCAAACAGCTGGGTGTGTGTGTGTGTGTGTGCGTGCGTGCGTGCGTGCGTGCGTGCGTGCGTGCGTGCGTGCGTGCGTGCGTGTGTGTATATATATATATATATATATATATACTTCCTGTGCAGGTCTCCATTGGAGCTGTTTAACGACTACAGCGTCGCAGACATGACCTTTAACCCCCCTGTAGCTCCGCCTGGCAGCAAGAAGAAAGTACACAGCTCAAACGCACCCTCACACACCTCCACCGCCAATCAGCACGACTCATTAATTATTGATCGACTTGATGATGGACTGTTTCTGTCCATCAGGATCGTTTTGGTGTGACGCTGCTGGACGCCGAGCTGCAGAGACGAGCAGAGAGCGCCCTGACCGCCGTCACCGAGGAGACGGAGCTGGACTTTACTGCAACACACACCGCACTGACACACACACAGTACTGACACACACACACATACACACACACACACACACACACACACAGTACTGACACACACACACATACACACACACCGCACTGACACACACACAGTACTGACACACACACACATACACACACACCGCACTGACACACACACAGTACTGACACACACACACACACACACACACACACACAGTACTGACACATACACACACACACACACACACACACACACACACACACACACACCGCACTGACACACACACACACATACACACACACAGTACTGACACACACACATACACACACAGCACTGACACACATACACACACAAACACACACACACACACAGTACTGACACACACACACACGTCTGATAATACAAGTGTTCAAAATAAAAGCTGTCAGTTCCAGTTATTGATCAGGATATATTGATCAGAATATATTGATCAGGATGTAACTGATCAGGTTGTGTATAAATAAATGTTTCAGTTTTATTTCTCAGATTGAAATAAATGTTTTTTATTGGAGCTGAATCCTGTGTTTTATTTTGCAGTGAAGCTTGAAAGTTTAACTCTTTAACTCTGAAAAATGTTTGACTCAGCACTTCAGCACCAGCAGCTTCAAATTTTCAGCATTTTAACAGAAACTGAGACCTGATCTGAGAGCGGCTCCAGACCAACAGACGACTGTCAGCTGAAGGAGACACTCAAGACTTTTTGTTCTTGACCGCAGAGACACTGAGACGTCTTACTCAATGTCTGAGTGATGAAGAGGACGAGTCTGTCTGTCTCTTTGTCTCCTTTTGATCTGTGAGTCTCTCTGCTGCAACTGAATAACTTGACATGCCTGCGTTAGGACATTCAGTCCTACATAGACGCTCATCTGACGGTTCTGGTCCTTTTAAAAGAAGTCCTCAGGACGCCCACTTTGACCTCCATTCTAGACTGAGGACACTGGATGAGGACTGAGGACTCTTGAGAACTCTGAATGAGGTCTGAGCACCCTCTGGATGAGGACTTAGGACTCTGTAGACTCTGGATGAGGTCTGAGGACTCTGTGGATGAGGTCTCGGGAGTCTGTGAACTCTGTGTGGATGAGTTGTGGACATCAGGTTTGTTAAAGACTCTGTGTGTTCTGGTCCCAGTTGGATGTTACTCTTCCACCTGGCGGTGTGTCTGGCGGTCCGCCCACTCTGTGATGAGGCGGTGGGCGATGGCGTGTTTTGGAGGGAGCCAGAGGACAGGGGGGTCACCTCTCCGGGGTGGAGTCTTCACCTGCAGGGCCGAGGTGATCTCCTCCAGACTGAACCAGCGGGCGTCCTCCAGCTCAGAGTGGTCCACCTTTAACTGGAGGACAGACAGAACAGCAGCTCACATGACTGAGTACAACAGGACGTTTTACCTGGAGTACCTAAGGGCTCAACGCTTGGACCTCTACTGTTCTACACCGATCTCAAGATACCTGCACCGATCACAGCACCGATCACAGCACCGATCACAGCACCGATCACAGCACCGATCACAGCCTTTCTACATCAACGGCTGGATTCCTTCACCGATTGTGAGATTCCTACACAGTTTTCTGGATTCTTACACTAATCGCGGCATTCCTACACCAACTGCGGGTTTCCTGCACAGATCGCTGGATTCCTGCACTGACTGCAGGATTCCCACACCAATCACAAGATTCTTACACTAACTGCAGCTTTCCTACACCAATTACGGGATTCCTACATCGTTTGCCAGACTCTTATACTAATCGTGCTGTTCCTGCACTGACTGCAGGATTCCTACACAGATCGTGGGTTTCCTGCACTAATATATCATATACCATCATATACTGTCTTTTTTTTTAATGCACAGATCCTTAAACTTGTCTTTTCATCGCGGCCCTTCCTCAAGACTGAGCCCTGTGGAAAAAAAAAGGAAACCTTAATTTGAAATGTGCCAGAGCTCACCTGAATGTGGGCGGGGCTTACAGAGGCATGGCAGCCCATCATGAAGGAGCTGTGTGGGAAAGGCCAGTGCTGCGAGGAGCTGAAGGAGACACTGTGGACCTCCAAACCCACCTCTTCTGCCACCTCCCTGCGAAGAGTCTCCTCCAAAATCTCACCTGGAACAACCAGAGACAGACAGGTGAGTCAGTAGACCAGGGAAGTCTTTGAACAAATGATCCTGTGGACAGGTAAGTCTTTGGACAGATAATCCCGTGGACAGGTAGGACTGACCCATGTCACAGAAGCCGGCCAGTGCACTGTACATCCCCCGAGGGAAGGACGACTGTCTTCCTAACAAACACCGTTTCCCATCAGACACCAGGACGATGACCACTGGAGACATCTTCAGGAAGACCAGGACAAACCAGTGAGAAACCAGTTCCAGACTGGAGTATGCGTCACCTACAGCAGACTGGTTCTGGTTCTGTTACCTTGGGATAGTAGATAATGCCAGAGCTGCTGCAGACTCTCTGACTTCCTGCCTGGTTGCGGTGGGTCGGCTGGCCCGTGGCGCTGCAGAACCCGCTGGTTTGATGCCAGCGCAGCAGAGCCTGACCCTGAAGCACAGAACCTGGGTCAGCACCTGACAGCTGAGGGAATATGTGGGTCAGTCCAGGTGTGGGGACTCACCTTGGCCACCAGAGGTGCTGCTGCTCCGGTTAGAAGAGAAAGAACGCCTTTCTCAGATCGATGAAGGTTCCTCCAGACTCTTCTTCGACTGCTGCCTGATCCAGTACTCCTGTAACACCAGAACAAAGAGAACCCACAGACCGGGTCCATCAGGGACTCACAGTGCTGTCAGTTTAACTCTGAACCTGAAGGGTTCTTACCGACATCGAGACAGAACTGAGCCTGGTTCTGTTCAGAACAGCCAATCAGAACCGCCTCCTGCAGAAGGGTTCTGTCCGAACCGAGTCTCTCAAGGATCACCTGCAAATCTGGAACACAAAACACAGAACAGGAGTTCCTCAGATCATGGTCCTCTGCATGAGGTTTTACATGGTTCTCTATCAGAGGTTCTATATCTTTTCTTTTGCTTCACTTTTACCACTTCTCTCTCCAAAGTTCTCAAACTGTAGTAACCTTAAACGCAGAGTACTTGTGGTTCTTATTCATTAGTTTTCCAACTGAGGCTTTTAGTCCTCCACCTGTGGTTTCTCTTCCCTTGGTTCTCCAGCTGTGGTTATGCTATTGAAGTTTTTGACCTGTGGCTCCAGTTCTCTGTACATGAAATTTTCTCCATCAGTTCTGTGTCTCTGGTTCTCTAACTGTGGTTACAATCTGCAAGGCTCTCTACCTGTGATTCTGTACCTGAGGTTCTGTGGCTCTGTACCTGTTGATCTGTACCTGGGTTCTGAGATTCTGTACCTGTGGTTCTGTGGATCTGTACCTGTAGATCTGTACCGGTGGATCTCTACCTGTAGATCTGTGGATCTGTACCTGGGTTTGTACCTGCGGTTCTGTGCCCGTTGTTCTGTGGTTTTGAGCCTGTGGTTTTGCACCAGTGGATCTGTGGTTCTGTACTGGCAGTTCTGTTCCTGAGGTTGTGTGGTTCTCAACCTGTGGTTCTGAGGTTCCGTACCTGTGTTTCTGTGATTCTGTGGTTCTGTACCTGTGGCTCTGAGAGCTGCAGGTGTGAATGTTCCCTGTTCGGTGTGTTGCAGCAGAGGAGACAGACGGTGGAACAGGAAAACGTGACCGTTCTGCAGCGCGGCAACACACGCCTCATCGTCCTCTTTCAGTCTGCTCACATACCTGAAAGGTTCAATCAATCAATCAATCATCAATCAATCAATCAATCAATCTGTCTGTCCATTGGTAGTAAAGTCTTAGTTACTGAACCTGGTTCTGGAGACAAAGTCTGAGCAGCAACGAGTTGACACCCGAGATGATGAGAGGACCACCCTCAACATGGCCTGTTAGCCTAGCTTAGCACAAAGACTGGGAGCAGAGGGAAACTGTTAGCCTAGCTTAGCACAAAGACTGGGAGCAGAGGGAAACAGTTAGCCTAGCTTAGCACAAAGACTGGGAGCAGAGGGAAACAGTTAGCCTAGCTTAGCACAAAGACTGCACCAGCAGACTGCAGAGCAGAGGGAAACAGTTAGCCTTTTGATCCACAGGAGAGTGCTGTTTTTGTGAGTAGAGACAAATATGCCAAACCCCCTGTAAGAATGTAACATTTAAGATTTTGTTTTAAATTTTAAAATAAATTTTACTTGTTACAGAATAATTTCAGCCAAAATTCTGAATCCTTAGTTTCCACTCATCAATTCGGCTCACATATAATCAGTCGAGCTACTTTTATTTTAACAGAAATTCAACATATAGACTGATGCAACTTATATAAACTCCCTCCAGCTCTCAGAGTCCTGCAGCAGACTCTCTGTTTGGACCATAGACTGTAGTTAAAGTTATTATAAAGTTATTAATTTACAGTCTCTGATTTGTACCCAAACTTTGATCAGATGAGTGCTTACGTTTGTTTTTTGTTTTTTTGTTCACCGAAAACAGCTGAATCACAAAGTTGTCAGATGTTTAAATGGACTTCTGAATGACACGAAAAGTAAAACAAGCCAACTAACGTCTGCAGTGTGCTTTAATAAATACCTGTGTGTACTCTGTGCAGTACTGTCCTGCAGTATCAGTAATAGTACTGTGGTAATAGTGTTAAATACCTGCAGCTGCTGCTCTTCTTCACGCTCTGACCTTCTTCTTCTTCTTCTTCTTCTGCTGCTGCTGCTTCTTCTTCTGTGGTTATTCTGCAGGCGTGTTAGTGCCTCCTGCGGGACTCATTGTTCATTATTGTTGTTAAAAACAAGAAAAAAGAATAAATAGTTGTGATTATTCTACACGTTTATGAATAGATGTGAATTAAACATAAATTATATGATATATGCTATAATTTATAGTCATTACATATAAAAAAATATATTACAATATATAATCTATAAATATTGAGATATTTATCAACCAAAAAAAATTAATTATACAATAATATAATGTAAAACTTTGCTTTTGGAGAGCACGTCTTCTTTAAAATCTGCCAGAAATTGAAAATAAAAAATGTTAAACCACCCAAAAAAGAAAGAAAACTGCCAATTTTTCAAGTCTTTTTTTTTCCCAAATCGCCAAAATATTTCATTTCCAAAATACCCAAAACCTTTAAAGAAAAGAAAAAGCCAAAAATCTTTTCTAAAAAAAACCCAACAACAGTCCATGTAAGCCATTTAAAGTTGTATTCCCCTCCACTAAAGCCAAAACAATAAAAGAATTTAAATAAAAATAAAAAATGAAAAATAGATAAATAAATAAACACGAGTCCCTCCGCAGAGCCGCCCCCTTTCTGCGGCACCCCACCCCTCTGACAACTAACGAACAGTCCCCAAATTATTGTAACTACCAGGAAGGACTCCAGTTCCCAGCATGCCGTGGGGCTCCACACGTGTCTGTTAGCAGTCAGCAGCATCATGTCGGTGTTTCTGGATCTAAACCTGCGGGTCTGCGCGGACCGGAGCCCCCTGCAGAGTCTGATAGAAACCGCCGCTCACCGTGAGTCTCCTCCGCTTCACCGCCGAACCCGCCGCTCAGCAGCCGGAGCTCCGCGCCGCTCCGCCGGCTGCTAACTCTGCTAGCACGGGGGCTGAGCTACGGGTCTCACGGGTCCGGGTCTCTGTTCGGGTTCAGTTTATCAGCTATACTTATAAACAGCTGACTGAACATCAGTATGTTTTCTTATTTTCACGGTGAAAGCAACTCAGGAGCTCAAAAACGTCGCTGAACCCCCCCACCAAACTCCAGTCAAAAAGCTGTCAATTTAAAGTTTCTGTGCTTTCCGGTGACGCGACAGATAGAAGAAACCAGCACGAGCCGCGTGGTTATCGTCTGTTAAATGTCGATTAATTGACGTTCAATCTAGTAATTCATTCATTAATATATTTATGAATTCATTCATTCAAGTTAAAGGTTTGATTGAGGATCCGTGTTTTCTGCCTTGAAATAAACACTGAAACCAGACTCCGTTCAAAAATCACGTATTTAAAGTTTTCATCGATTTAAATAAAAATAGAATTAAAATAAAACGCAAACAAGAACATGGAATAAACATGTATGATCCAGTGACAAATCGTCAATCTAAACGAGCCTTTAAACCCCGTATTTAGTCAGTTAACCTAATATTTATATAAAATACAATGAAAACCTTGCTGTTTTTGGATGTAAAAATACCACGAGGCTCAAAATATGGAATATGTACTTAAGTGCAGGTGTGCAGGTGATGTGTTGGTGTGTGCAGGTGATGTGTTGGTGTGTGCAGGTGATGTGTCGGTGTGTGCAGGTGATGTGTTGGTGTGTTGGTGTGTGCAGGTGATGTGTTGGTGTGTGCAGGTGATGTGTTGGTGTGTGCAGGTGTGCAGGTGATGTGTTGGTGTGTGCAGGTGATGTGTCGGTGTGTGCAGGTGATGTGTGTTGGTGTGTTGGTGTGTTGGTGTGTGCAGGTGATGTGTTGGTGTGTGCAGGTGATGTGTTGGTGTGTGCAGGTGTGCAGGTGATGTGTTGGTGTGTGCAGGTGATGTGTTGGTGTGTGCAGGTGATGTGTGCAGGTGATGTGTGGAGGTGATGTGTGCAGGTGATGTGTGCAGGTGAGTCTTGAACAGACAACTGGTGGATCACAGATTCAGTCAGTTCATTCAGAAAAACCTGCTGAAAACTTCCCACCAAACCCTGTTGAAGAAAAGAGTCATTTGAAAGTTGCTCTCCACACATCACCTGCACACATCACCTGCACACACCAACACATCACCTGCACACACCAACACACATCACACCTGCACACACCAACACATCACCTGCACACACCAACACATCACCTGCACACACCAACACACCAACACACCAACACATCACCTGCACACACCGACACATCACCTGCACACACCAACACATCACCTGCACACCTGCACACACCAACACATCACCTGCACACACCAACACATCACCTGCACACACCAACACACCAACACATCACCTGCACACACCAACACATCACCTGCACACACCAACACATCACCTGCACACACCAACACATCACCTGCACACCTGCACTTAAGTACATATTCCATATTTTGAGCCTCGTGGTATTTTTACATCCAAAAACAGCAAGGTTTTCATTGTATTTTATAAATATTAGGTTAACTGACTAAATACGGGGTTTAAAGGCTCGTTTAGATTGACGATTTGTCACTGGATCATACATGTTTATTCCATGTTCTTGTTTGCGTTTTATTTTAATTCTATTTTTATTTAAATCGATGAAAACTTTAAATACGTGATTTTTGAACGGAGTCTGGTTTCAGTGTTTATTTCAAGGCAGAAAACACGGATCCTCAATCAAACCTTTAACTTGAATGAATGAATTCATAAATATATTAATGAATGAATTACTAGATTGAACGTCAATTAATCGACATTTAACAGACGATAACCACGCGGCTCGTGCTGGTTTCTTCTATCTGTCGCGTCACCGGAAAGCACAGAAACTTTAAATTGACAGCTTTTTGACTGGAGTTTGGTGGGGGGGTTCAGCGACGTTTTTGAGCTCCTGAGTTGCTTTCACCGGTGAAAATAAGAAACATACTGATGTTCAGTCAGCTGTTTATAAGTATAGCTGATAAACTGAACCCGAACAGAGACCCGGACCCGTGAGACCCGTAGCTCGGCCCCCGTGCTAGCAGAGTTAGCAGCCGGCGGAGCGGCGCGGAGCTCCGGCTGCTGAGCGGCGGGTTCGGCGGTGAAGCGGAGGAGACTCACGGTGAGCGGCGGTTTCTATCAGACTCTGCAGGGGGCTCCGGTCCGCGCAGACCCGCAGGTTTAGATCCAGAAACACCGACATGATGCTGCTGACTGCTAACAGACACGTGTGGAGCCCCACGGCATGCTGGGAACTGGAGTCCTTCCTGGTAGTTACAATAATTTGGGGACTGTTCGTTAGTTGTCAGAGGGGTGGGGTGCCGCAGAAAGGGGGCGGCTCTGCGGAGGGACTCGTGTTTATTTATTTATCTATTTTTCATTTTTTATTTTTATTTAAATTCTTTTATTGTTTTGGCTTTAGTGGAGGGGAATACAACTTTAAATGGCTTACATGGACTGTTGTTGGGTTTTTTTTAGAAAAGATTTTTGGCTTTTTCTTTTCTTTAAAGGTTTTGGGTATTTTGGAAATGAAATATTTTGGCGATTTGGGGAAAAAAAAGACTTGAAAAATTGGCAGTTTTCTTTCTTTTTTGGGTGGTTTAACATTTTTTATTTTCAATTTCTGGCAGATTTTAAAGAAGACGTGCTCTCCAAAAGCAAAGTTTTACATTATATTATTGTATAATTAATTTTTTTGGTTGATAAATATCTCAATATTTATAGATTATATATTGTAATATATTTTTTTATATGTAATGACTATAAATTATAGCATATATCATATAATTTATGTTTAATTCACATCTATTCATAAACGTGTAGAATAATCACAATATTTATTCTTTTTTCTTGTTTTTAACAACAATAATGAACAATGAGTCCCGCAGGAGGCACTAACACGCCTGCAGAATAACCACAGAAGAAGAAGCAGCAGCAGCAGAAGAAGAAGAAGAAGAAGAAGGTCAAAGCGTGAAGAAGAGCAGCAGCTGCAGGTATTTAACACTATTACCACAGTACTATTACTGATACTGCAGGACAGTACTGCACAGAGTACACACAGGTATTTATTAAAGCACACTGCAGACGTTAGTTGGCTTGTTTTACTTTTCGTGTCATTCAGAAGTCCATTTAAACATCTGACAACTTTGTGATTCAGCTGTTTTCGGTGAACAAAAAAACAAAAAACAAACGTAAGCACTCATCTGATCAAAGTTTGGGTACAAATCAGAGACTGTAAATTAATAACTTTATAATAACTTTAACTACAGTCTATGGTCCAAACAGAGAGTCTGCTGCAGGACTCTGAGAGCTGGAGGGAGTTTATATAAGTTGCATCAGTCTATATGTTGAATTTCTGTTAAAATAAAAGTACTCGACTGATTATATGTGAGCCGAATTGATGAGTGGAAACTAAGGATTCAGAATTTTGGCTGAAATTATTCTGTAACAAGTAAAATTTATTTTAAAATTTAAAACAAAATCTTAAATGTTACATTCTTACAGGGGGTTTGGCATATTTGTCTCTACTCACAAAAACAGCACTCTCCTGTGGATCAAAAGGCTAACTGTTTCCCTCTGCTCCCAGTCTTTGTGCTAAGCTAGGCTAACAGTTTCCCTCTGCTCCCAGTCTTTGTGCTAAGCTAGGCTAACAGTTTCCCTCTGCTCCAGTCTTTGTGCTAAGCTAGGCTAACTGTTTCCCTCTGCTCCCAGTCTTTGTGCTAAGCTAGGCTAACTGTTTCCCTCTGCTCCCAGTCTTTGTGCTAAGCTAGGCTAACTGTTTCCCTCTGCTCCCAGTCTTTGTGCTAAGCTAGGCTAACAGTTTCCCTCTGCTCCCAGTCTTTGTGCTAAGCTAGGCTAACAGGCCATGTTGAGGGTGGTCCTCTCATCATCTCGGGTGTCAACTCGTTGCTGCTCAGACTTTGTCTCCAGAACCAGGTTCAGTAACTAAGACTTTACTACCAATGGACAGACAGATTGATTGATTGATTGATTGATTGATTGATTGATTGAACCTTTCAGGTATGTGAGCAGACTGAAAGAGGACGATGAGGCGTGTGCTGCCGCGCTGCAGAACGGTCACGTTTTCCTGTTCCACCGTCTGTCTCCTCTGCTGCAACACACCGAACAGGGAACATTCACACCTGCAGCTCTCAGAGCCACAGGTACAGAACCACAGAATCACAGAAACACAGGTACGGAACCTCAGAACCACAGGTTGAGAACCACACAACCTCAGGAACAGAACTGCCAGTACAGAACCACAGATCCACTGGTGCAAAACCACAGGCTCAAACCACAGAACAACGGGCACAGAACCGCAGGTACAAACCCACAGGTACAGATCCACAGATCTACAGGTAGAGATCCACCGGTACAGATCTACAGGTACAGATCCACAGAACCACAGGTACAGAATCTCAGAACCCAGGTACAGATCAACAGGTACAGAGCCACAGAACCTCAGGTACAGAATCACAGGTAGAGAGCCTTGCAGATTGTAACCACAGTTAGAGAACCAGAGACACAGAACTGATGGAGAAAATTTCATGTACAGAGAACTGGGAGCCACAGGTCAAAAACTTCAATAGCATAACCACAGCTGGAGAACAAGGGAAGAGAACCACAGGTGGAGGACTAAAAGCCTCAGTTGGAAAACTAATGAATAAGAACCACAAGTACTCTGCGTTTAAGGTTACTACAGTTTGAGAACTTTGGAGAGAGAAGTGGTAAAAGTGAAGCAAAAGAAAAGATATAGAACCTCTGATAGAGAACCATGTAAAACCTCATGCAGAGGACCATGATCTGAGGAACTCCTGTTCTGTGTTTTGTGTTCCAGATTTGCAGGTGATCCTTGAGAGACTCGGTTCGGACAGAACCCTTCTGCAGGAGGCGGTTCTGATTGGCTGTTCTGAACAGAACCAGGCTCAGTTCTGTCTCGATGTCGGTAAGAACCCTTCAGGTTCAGAGAGTTAAACTGACAGCACTGTGAGTCCCTGATGGACCCGGTCTGTGGGTTCTCTTTGTTCTGGTGTTACAGGAGTACTGGATCAGGCAGCAGTCGAAGAAGAGTCTGGAGGAACCTTCATCGATCTGAGAAAGGCGTTCTTTCTTCTAACCGGAGCAGCAGCACCTCTGGTGGCCAAGGTGAGTCCCCACACCTGGACTGACCCACATATTCCCTCAGCTGTCAGGTGCTGACCCAGGTTCTGTGCTTCAGGGTCAGGCTCTGCTGCGCTGGCATCAAACCAGCGGGTTCTGCAGCGCCACGGGCCAGCCGACCCACCGCAACCAGGCAGGAAGTCAGAGAGTCTGCAGCAGCTCTGGCATTATCTACTATCCCAAGGTAACAGAACCAGAACCAGTCTGCTGTAGGTGACGCATACTCCAGTCTGGAACTGGTTTCTCACTGGTTTGTCCTGGTCTTCCTGAAGATGTCTCCAGTGGTCATCGTCCTGGTGTCTGATGGGAAACGGTGTTTGTTAGGAAGACAGTCGTCCTTCCCTCGGGGGGATGTACAGTGCACTGGCCGGCTTCTGTGACATGGGTCAGTCCTACCTGTCCACGGGATTATCTGTCCAAAGACTTACCTGTCCACAGGATCATTTGTTCAAAGACTTCCCTGGTCTACTGACTCACCTGTCTGTCTCTGGTTGTTCCAGGTGAGATTTTGGAGGAGACTCTTCGCAGGGAGGTGGCAGAAGAGGTGGGTTTGGAGGTCCACAGTGTCTCCTTCAGCTCCTCGCAGCACTGGCCTTTCCCACACAGCTCCTTCATGATGGGCTGCCATGCCTCTGTAAGCCCCGCCCACATTCAGGTGAGCTCTGGCACATTTCAAATTAAGGTTTCCTTTTTTTCCACAGGGCTCAGTCTTGAGGAAGGGCCGATGAAAAGACAAGTTTAAGGATCTGTGCATTAAAAAAAAAGACAGTATATGATGGTATATGATATATTAGTGCAGGAAACCCACGATCTGTGTAGGAATCCTGCAGTCAGTGCAGGAACAGCACGATTAGTATAAGAGTCTGGCAAACGATGTAGGAATCCCGTAATTGGTGTAGGAAAGCTGCAGTTAGTGTAAGAATCTTGTGATTGGTGTGGGAATCCTGCAGTCAGTGCAGGAATCCAGCGATCTGTGCAGGAAACCCGCAGTTGGTGTAGGAATGCCGCGATTAGTGTAAGAATCCAGAAAACTGTGTAGGAATCTCACAATCGTGATGTAGAAAGGCTGTGATCGGTGCTGTGATCGGTGCTGTGATCGGTGCTGTGATCGGTGCTGTGATCGGTGCTGTGATCGGTGCAGGTATCTTGAGATCGGTGTAGAACAGTAGAGGTCCAAGCGTTGAGCCCTTAGGTACTCCAGGTAAAACGTCCTGTTGTACTCAGTCATGTGAGCTGCTGTTCTGTCTGTCCTCCAGTTAAAGGTGGACCACTCTGAGCTGGAGGACGCCCGCTGGTTCAGTCTGGAGGAGATCACCTCGGCCCTGCAGGTGAAGACTCCACCCCGGAGAGGTGACCCCCCTGTCCTCTGGCTCCCTCCAAAACACGCCATCGCCCACCGCCTCATCACAGAGTGGGCGGACCGCCAGACACACCGCCAGGTGGAAGAGTAACATCCAACTGGGACCAGAACACACAGAGTCTTTAACAAACCTGATGTCCACAACTCATCCACACAGAGTTCACAGACTCCCGAGACCTCATCCACAGAGTCCTCAGACCTCATCCAGAGTCGACAGAGTCCTAAGTCCTCATCCAGAGGGTGCTCAGACCTCATTCAGAGTTCTCAAGAGTCCTCAGTCCTCATCCAGTGTCCTCAGTCTAGAATGGAGGTCAAAGTGGGCGTCCTGAGGACTTCTTTTAAAAGGACCAGAACCGTCAGATGAGCGTCTATGTAGGACTGAATGTCCTAACGCAGGCATGTCAAGTTATTCAGTTGCAGCAGAGACTCACAGATCAAAAGGAGACAAAGAGACAGACAGACTCGTCCTCTTCATCACTCAGACATTGAGTAAGACGTCTCAGTGTCTCTGCGGTCAAGAACAAAAAGTCTTGAGTGTCTCCTTCAGCTGACAGTCGTCTGTTGGTCTGGAGCCGCTCTCAGATCAGGTCTCAGTTTCTGTTAAAATGCTGAAAATTTGAAGCTGCTGGTGCTGAAGTGCTGAGTCAAACATTTTTCAGAGTTTCAGAGTTAAAGAGTTAAACTTTCAAGCTTCACTGCAAAATAAAACACAGGATTCAGCTCCAATAAAAAACATTTATTTCAATCTGAGAAATAAAACTGAAACATTTATTTATACACAACCTGATCAGTTACATCCTGATCAATATATTCTGATCAATATATCCTGATCAATAACTGGAACTGACAGCTTTTATTTGAACACTTGTATTATCAGACGTGTGTGTGTGTGTGTCAGTACTGTGTGTGTGTGTGTGTGTTTGTGTGTATGTGTGTCAGTGCTGTGTATGTGTGTGTCATACTGTGTGTGTGTATGTGTGTGTGTGTGTCAGTGCGGTGTGTGTGTGTGTGTGTGTGTGTGTGTGTGTGTGTGTATGTGTCAGTACTGTGTGTGTGTGTGTGTGTGTGTGTGTGTCAGTACTGTGTGTGTGTCAGTGCGGTGTGGTGTGTATGTGTGTGTGTGTCAGTACTGTGTGTGTGTTCAGTGCGGTGTGTGTGTATGTGTGTGTGTGTCAGTACTGTGTGTGTGTCAGTGCGGTGTGTGTTGCAGTAAAGTCCAGCTCCGTCTCCTCGGTGACGGCGGTCAGGGCGCTCTCTGCTCGTCTCTGCAGCTCGGCGTCCAGCAGCGTCACACCAAAACGATCCTGATGGACAGAAACAGTCCATCATCAAGTCGATCAATAATTAATGAGTCGTGCTGATTGGCGGTGGAGGTGTGTGAGGGTGCGTTTGAGCTGTGTACCTTCTTCTTGCTGCCAGGCGGAGCTACAGGGGGGTTAAAGGTCATGTCTGCGACGCTGTAGTCGTTAAACAGCTCCAATGGAGACCTGCACAGGAAGTATATATATATATATATACACACGCACGCACGCACGCACGCACGCACGCACACACACACACACACCAGCTGTTTGAAGGAGCCGTCCACAGTTTCTGCTCCTTTAAGGTGCCATCATCAGACGTACCTGCGGCTCAGCTCCACGGAGAGCGACCCCGACCCCTCGCTGGGCGCCCCCTGACTCAGATGGACCGCCAACCGCTGCACCACCGGGTGGTAGTGTCTCTGAAACACACGGCAACATGAGATACAGATATTAGTACCTGCAGAGTGAGTATTAGGACCTGTAGAGTGTGTATTAGGACCTACAGAGTATTAGTACCTGCAGAGTGAGTATTAGTACCTGCAGAGTGAGTATTAGTACCTGCAGAGTATTAGTACCTGCAGAGTGTGTAGTTCCCACAGCGCTGTGTTCTGGGCGTTGCAGTGTTCAGGTTTGTCGAGCTCCGGCAGGTAGAAGCCGCTGCCCTGAACCTCGTTATCCAACAGGAAATCACACTTAGGGAACGCCTAACACACACACAGACACACAGACACACAGACACACGCACAGACACACACACACACACAGACACACACAGACACACACACACAGACACAGACACAGACACAGAGTGAGTACAGGTGTATCCGCTGGTACCAGGTGTGTCTCTGGAGTGTTTCCAGCTTCAGATCGTTTCGTCCTCCCTGAGGGGCGATTCTAAGATGATCGCCATGGTGACGCCGCCTGAAGCTGCTGTGACGTCATCTTAAACACACACTCACGTGCATGGCGGCTCTGCTGGCAGCGAGGATCCCCACACTGGCGTTGGGCAGCACATGCAGACTGAGCATGCTCAGTCTCTTGACGAACGCCATCGCCCTCTGCAGGGTCACCTGCTTCTTTCGACGGGTCAGCATGGCGTCCAGGCACCGCAGCACGATGATGATGTCATCACTGGGTGCCCCTGACAGACAGACGGCGGCTTGACATTTATTCTCATGTTTATGGTCATGTATTAATATATATATAGTTGAGTTACATACTGATATTGTCATCAGTGACTGACATTTAGTATTACGACTTAATGAGTACTTTAATGTTTGTGTATATATGTTTATGTTTATGTATGTTTTTATGTTTGTATGTACTTTACACTCATAACTTTTGTATTTTTATTTACACACCACTAACCCTAACCCTCCCTCCAGGATTACAGGCCGTTTTTGTGATCGTTGCAGAATGAAAAGCATTAATTGACGCCAGCTTTTCTAAAAAGTCACAATGTTCAAACAAATACTTAAACATTTTCAGCTGGACCAAATTTTTGTTTGTCTTATCAGTCAGAAGGTTCAGAGACAGCGAGCTGGACGAGGACGAGACAAGCCGACATCAAACCAGTTAATGAATACAGGGTTACAGTAGCCGTGTGCTGCTGACAGTTAGCCTGTCACACACAGCAGGATGAACACAGAGAGAGTGAGTGGATCAACATGCTGCACAACCACGGGTCACATTAGAGGTGAAGTTGCAGTAAAGTTCAGTAACAAAATCATGAACTGTTGCCATGGCAACATATTGAACTGCCTCAGAGTTTGAGTTTGATAAAGAAAAGTTAATTGAAACAGGAAGTGTGCGGCGTTTCTGACCTGCGTGCAGCCGTGGCAGCATCCTGTACAGCTGAGAGTAAAAGTTGAGTGGGTCGATGTTCAGAACGTCACCTGATACAAACACAGAAACTTTATTGATACAGCTCAGCTGAACAGACACTCAGTACACACACACTGTAACATGCACTGTGTCTCTCTCTCTCACACACACACACACACACACACACAGAGTAACACACACACTGAGACAGACACAGACACAGGGACACTTAAAGACACACTCAAAGACACAGACGCTCTGAGACCTTGTCCTGACAGGATGGTGAAGACGGTCTGGATGCAGTGGAGACTCTCCCGATTGGACAGATCCTGCAGAGCACACGAGGTCGATCAGGTGACGATGACAACGATTATTACTAAACATCAGAAAATATTTTAACCCTTGAACTGAAAATTCCTCCCAGAGGTCGTTAACGTGACGGACGGGCAGAGGTCATGACCTCCGAGGTCACTGACGGACAGGCAGAGGTCGTTAACGTGACCTCATGACTGTCGGGGCAGAGGTGAATACTCACTCCTGATTGGATGAGGTTCTGCAGCACGTTGAGCAGGTCGTCGAAGAACTCCAGGTTGATCAGGTGAGCAAAACTGACAGGAAGTGACATCACAGTTAGTGCCTCAGGTGCATCTACTGTACTACTACAGTACTACTATAGTAATGTGTGTGTCGTACTTGGCGAGCCCCTCCAGAACAGCAGGAAGAAGAACTGACTTCTGAGCTTTTTTTAAGATCCTGAAGTAGATGAGGAAGACGATGTTCAGAGTCTCTGTGTGCTGAGGAGGAGGAGAGAGGAGGAGGAGAGAGGAGATGGAGAAGGAGGGAGAGAGGAGGAGAAGGAGGGAGAGAGGAGGAGGAGAGGAGAGAGGAGGAGGAGAGAGGAGATGGAGAAGGAGGGAGAGAGGAGGAGAAGGAGGAGAAGGAGGGAGAGAGGAGGAGAGGGAGGAGACAGAGGAGAGAGGAGGAGGAGAGGAGAGGAGACGGAGGAGAGAGGAGGGGAGAGGAGGAGAGAGGAGGAGGAGTGTTTAGTTTCTTTTTTGTTTTTGTCCTTTTATGGCACATTTCCACGACATGGTTCCAGCTCTACTTTGCTCGCCTTTTTTTGTTTTTTTGTTAGGAAAAGGTACCTGGTACATGTTTTTTAGTACCTGCTCTCCTGGAGGTGCAAATGCTCCTCAGCTTAGAGAGAGAGTGTGTGTGTGAGTGAGTGTGTGTGTGTGTGTGTGTGTGTGTGTGTGTGTGTGTGTGTGTGTGGGTTTGTGTAGGAGCTGAGAGGAGCTCGTCTCCACTGAGACGTTTGGGGGGAGCTCTAACAAATGTTGACTTTGGTGTTACAGAATATATAATTTCGGCACATAAAGGCTCCTAAATTTTCCCTCTCTGAACATCCGTCTCCACTATTTAACTTCCGTGTTTGTTCCTGCTGCGGCCGTCTGCGCGTGAAGCGGCGCTGCGCTCAGATTCCTACATTTCCGTATTCACCTGAACTCGTCATCGTCCACAGAAGGACAGAGACAGAGAGGCGTGACGGCAGAGTCGCACGGCATCACTACGACAACCAGCTACACTAAGGCGGTACTGTCTCCTAATGGAAAACGGCCCCCAGAGAAGTACCGATACCAAAGGCGAGAAGAGTAGAGTAGAGTAGAGTAGAGTAGCGTAGAGTACAGTAGAGTAGCGTAGAGTAGAGTACAGTAGAGTAGAGTAGCGTAGAGTACAGTAGAGTAGAGTAGCGTAGAGTAGAGTACAGTAGAGTATAGTAGCGTAGAGTAGAGTACAGTAGAGTAGCGTAGAGTACAGTAGAGTAGAGTAGCGTAGAGTAGCGTAGAGTAGAGTAGCGTAGAGTAGAGTACAGTAGAGTAGAGTAGCGTAGAGTACAGTAGAGTAGAGTAGCGTAGAGTAGAGTAGCGTAGAGTAGAGTACAGTAGCGTAGAGTAGAGTACAGTAGAGTAGCGTAGAGTAGAGTACAGTAGAGTAGAGTACAGTAGAGTAGCGTAGCGTAGAGTAGAGTAGCGTAGAGTAGAGTAGAGTAGAGTAGAGTACAGTAGCGTAGAGTAGAGTAGAGTAGAGTAGAGTAGAGTAGCGATGAGAACACGGCATCAAAATAGACCCCCCCCCCCCGACAGACAGCCTAGCTAAGAACCTAATGTCCTACATCCTAGAAATGTCCTACATCCTACAGACATGTCTGGGCCTGTGCGTCTGTCTCTCTGGTCTCTACACTTTCCGTCTCTTGTGTTTTGGACTCACCAGTTTGATCTTCTTCTCTTTGCTCTCGGAGGCTTCGGCCTCCAGCAGCTCCTTCTCCAACTTCTCCTCCGCCTTCTTCCACTGCACACACACACACACACACACACACACACACACACACACACATTAACTCCAGGTGTGTCATGAGGTGGTCGACAGGTGACAGGTGTGTGTGATTTACCTTCCTCTGCATCCTGGACAGGTTCTTCTTCTTCTCTTTGTAGTTCATGAATTTCTTCTTTGGTGCCGTGTCCTCGATGTCCTTCTTCATCTGCACCTCCTTTATCCGCAGACTGAGGAGCGTCCTCAACACCTGGGGACAGGGCGACAGGTGAGCTCTGACATCACAGCTCAACATGTAACATCAGCACACTGACTCTGGATTAAGAGGCTGATTTGTTACCTCAGGTCTGACGTTGTAGTTGAGACTCTTGACAAGGCCGGAGATGACACGCACCGCCGCCAGCGAAGCCCCGCCCTCTTTGTCCTGCTGGAAGAGCTTCCTGAACGCATCACAGCACGCACCTGATACCTGAAACACACATATGAACGCATCACAGCACACACCTGACACCTGAACGCATCACAGCACACACCTGACACCTGAAACACACACTTGAACGCATCACAGCACACACCTGACACCTGAACGCATCACAGCACACACCTGACACCTGAAACACACACCTGAACGCATCACAGCACACACCTGACACCTGAAACACACACCTGAACACATCACAGCACACACCTGACACCTGAAACACTGAGCTGCCTGATCATCGACGGTCTCTCACCTGTCTGTCGGGGTCGTTCATCAGCGGGACGAGGGCGACAATGATGTTGTTGTGGAAGTTGAAGTGAGGGAGAGCGAGCAGCAACTCGCACAGGCAACGAACAGCAACTTGAGCGAGGCCACGGTACGACCGGAAACCCACCGCCTGGCTGCGCTTCTTCTTCCTCTGAAATAAAAAACAAAAATTTAAGAAAAATTCTAATTATTAAAATAAACAGCCTTTAAAAAAAAAGCTAAATTAAGTAATAACAAAAAAAAAAGACACACAAAAAGATTTTTTTTTAATTTAATTGTAAAACTATTTTGTTTTAAATTGGGATTAATTTAATTAGAAATTTATAATACAAAGCATAATTTACTTAAATTAATAAATTATAATAAAAATCCAAAATCCGCTATACATATAAATACTATATCCCAAAAACTTAAATTACACCCTTCCATTCTAACCAAACTATTAGAATAAAATTAAACCCTCAAACGTCGAAAATATTAAATCAGGCCCCCCAAAAAGGAAAAAAATTTATGAGCAATTTTTAAAAAAAATGAAAATTGATAACAACAATATAATTATATTATTAAATAATTCTTCAAAATTAGCTTAAACATAAAAATTACCACCCAAATCAAAACTTTAAAAAAATAAAAAAAAAAACTCAAAACAACCCAATAAAAGCACCAACCCTAACACACATTATTAAAAACCAACACACCAACCACCCCTTACCCAAAAAGATAAAAAAAAATATACAAAAAATTTTGATTTGATAATTTATTAATTCTTTTTGGGGCCCTGACCAAACCGTTTTTTTTTTTTACTCCATTTGGCCCAACCCCCACACCAACACTCCCACCCCCCCCCCCCATCTCCCCACCCCGCCCGCCCCGTATTAAAATTCCCGCCCAATTAAACCCATCTTTATTTTAAATTTTGCCCCCCAAATACAAACAACAAAGAAAATTTCATATTGGGGGGGGGTGGGGGGGCCCCCTAATTAATAAAAAAAATAAAAAAAAAAAAATTAAAAAAAAAAAAACCCTCCGCACCTTACCCCACCCGCCCCCCGAAAAACAACCCCACCCCCCCCTTTGGGTTGTCCCAATCCCAACGCCCTTTTTTTTTTTTGGCGCGTTTAATTTTTTTTTAATAAAAAAAAATGGAATTTTTACTATCCGGAATTTTTTTTAAATAATAAAATTCCCTTTTCTATAAACCCATCCTTTCTCCCCCCCAACGACCCTTAATTAATAGATGCCTTTTCTGCCATTGAAAAAAAAAAAAAAATTATAAAATAACCCCTTTTTTAACACATTTCATCTTGTTTAAACTTTGTTTCTGTGAATGATAATATTCGAAAAAGTCGGAAGAAAAACAAGAAAATAAATCCCATCACAGCGTGCTTGGGCAGACAAATATAAAAAATGACTCCATGTGGAATGTAAATTCGGTTAACACCTCTTCTGAAAAATCGGCTTCAAAAAAAAAAAAGAAAAAAAAAATAAACATCGTCAATAATGCCCTCTTTAAAAAATAATTATAAGACTAGTGTACTAACCAACCAAAAACAAAATAACCTTCACCCCCTCACCCCAGGAAAATTTATGAAACTAAACTTAAAAAAAAACCCCCACTTTTTTAAGTACCAAAAAAAAAAATTAAAAAAGAAAAAAAAATCCAAAAAAAAAAAAAACACCCGCAAAACAAAAAACAAATACCCTCTAAAATTTTACATATCCTATTCCCAAAAAATCGGGTTTAAGCTGTTTTTAGCTGTTTTTGGGACGTGCCCTTTTTTGAAATTTTTGCCTTGCTCTTTTTGGTCATTTTTTCGACATGTAACATTTTGGTGTTTTTGGCCGTTTTTGCAACTTTCTATGCTATAGCGTGTTTAAGCACGCTATTTAATGCGAGTTTAAGCAATTTTTAGCTGTTTTTGGGACGTGCCCTTTTTTGTCATTTTTGCCATACTATAGCCTTGCTTCTTTTGGTTATGTTTTCGACATGTAACATTTTGGTGTTTTTGGCCGTTTTTGCAACTTTCTATGCTATAGTGTGTCTATCCACACTATTCAATGTAGGTTTAAGCTGTTTTTAGTTGTTTTTGGGACGTGCCTTTTTTTTTTACATTTTTGCCATACTATAGCCTTGCTTTTAGGGTCATTTTTTCGACATGTCATGTTTTGGTGTTTTTGGCGGTTTTTGTACCTTCCTATGCTATAGCGTGTGTAAGCACGCTATTTAATGCGGGTTTAAGCATTTTTTAGCTGTTTTTGGGAAATGCCTTTTTTTGACTTTTTTGCCATACTATAGCCTTGCTGTTTGGGTCGTACTTTCGATGTGCTATTTTATAATGTTTTTAACCGTTTTTGCAACTTTCTATGCTATAGCGTGTTTAAGCATGCTATTCAATGCGAGTTTAAGCTGTTTTTAGCTGTTTTTGGGACTTGCCCTTTTTTGACATTTTTGCCATACTATAGCCTTGCTTTTTTGGTCATTTTTTCGACATGACATATTTTGGTGTTTTTGGCCGTTTTTGCAACTTTCTATGCTATAGCGTGTTTAAGCACGCTATTTAATGTGGGTTTAAGCTGTTTTTAGCTGTTTTTGGGACGTGCCCTTTTTTGACATTTTTGCCATACTATGGCCTTGCTTTTTTTGGTCATTTTTTCGACATGTAACATTTTGGTGTTTTTGGCCGTTTTTTTTGCCACTTTCTGTGCTATAGCGTGTCTAAACACATTATTTAATGCAGGTTTAAGCTGGTTGTAGCTGTTTTTGGGACATGCCTCTTTCTGACATTTTTGCCATACCATCGCCTTGCTTTCTGGGTCATTTTTATTGACATGCCATATCATCATTTTTTTTAGCCGTTTTTGCAACTTTCTATGCTATAGCGTTTCTCAGCACGCTATTTAATGTGGGTTTAAGCTGTTTTGAGCTGTTTTTGAGACATGCCATTTTTTGACATTTTTACCATACTATAGCCTCTCTTTTTAGGTTTTATTTTTAACATGCCACATTTTGGTTTTTGGGGTCGTTTTGCAACTTTCTATGCTTTAGTGTGTCTCAGCAAGCCATTTAATACTGGTTAAAGCTGTTTTCAGCTGTTTTTGGGACGTGTCATTTTTTCGACATTTTTTCCATACTATAGCCTTTCTTTTTGGGTCATTTTTTCGACATGCCATATTATGGTGTTTTTAAGCATTTTTGTGCTATGGCGTTTCTCAACACCCTATTTAATGTTGTTTTAGGCACTTTCAGCTTTTTTCAGGACATGTCATTTTTTAAACCTTTTTGGCCAGTTTTGCAACTTCTTATGCTATGGTCTGTCTCAACACGAGTTTTCAGGTTTTTTTGGGACGTCATTTTTCACCGTTTTTGTGCTATACTATAGTATTGCTGTTTGTGCAGTTTTTTGACATGCTATTTGGAGGTGTTTTTGCAGCATCCAATGCTATGGCGTGAGTGTAGTCTGGCATTTTTGGTCAGTTTTTTGACATATTAGAATATGGTGTTTTTGGCCGTTTTTACAACATCCAATGCTATAGTATCTCTCTGCACACTATTTTATTTGGTGTACAGCTGTTTTAGGGACATATTATATTTAGACATTTTTTATCCATACTATCGTATGGCACTTTGGGTGATTTTTTTGACATGCTATTTTATGGTGTTTTTGACCATTTTTATAATTATGTTAATATCCTATACTATGGCATCTCCACATGGTTTTTCATTAGGTTTTATGTGGTTTTCAGCTGTTTATCTGACATGTCATTTTTTGACACTTTTAGCCATATTATAGTATGGCATTATGTGTTGATTGTTCAACATGCTATATTAAGGTGTTTTTAGTTTTTTCGCAACTTCAAAAGCTATGGCATTTCTTGGCAAGCTTATTTATGTGGTTTTAGCTATTTCTTCGACATGTTATATTTTTTTATTTTTTACCATAGCATAGTATTGTATTTTTGGTCATTTTCATCCATCCATTTTCTACTGCTTATCCGGGGTCAGATCGTGGGGGCAGCAGCTTAAGCAGGGAAGCCCAGACTTCCCTCTCCCTGGCCACTTCGTCCAGCTCTTCCCGGGGGATCCCGAGGCGTTCCTTGGCCAGTTGGGAGACAAAGTCTCTCCAGCATGTCCTGGGTCTTCCCCGGGGTCTCCTACCGGTGGGACATGCCCTGAACACCTCATCTGGTTCTTCTCAACATGGAGGAGCAGTGGCTCTACTCCGAGCTCCTCCCAGATGACCGAGCTTCTCACCCTATCTCTAAGGGAGAGCCCAGCCACCCTACGGAGGAAACTCATTTCGGCCGCTTGTACCTGCGATCTTGTTCTTTCGGTCACTACCCAAAGCTCGTGACCATAGGTGAGGGTAGGAACGAAGATCGACCAGTAAATCGAGAGCTTTGCCTTTCGGCTCAGCTCCCTCTTCACCATGAAAGATCGGTGCAGAGTCCGCATTACTGCAGACGCTGCACCGATCTATCTGTCGATCTCCCGCTCCATCCTTTCCTCACTCGTGAACAAGACCCCGAGGTACTTAAACTCCTCCACTTGGGGCAGGATCTCGTCCCCAATCTGGAGGGGTCACTCCAGCCTTTTCCGGCTGCGAACCATGGCCTCAGATTTGGAGGTGCTGATTCTCATCCTGGCCGCTTCACACTCGGCTGCGACCCGATCCAGTGAGAGCTGGAGGTCACGGCCTGATGAAACCAACAGGACCACATCATCTGCAAAAAGCAGCAACCCAATCCTGAGGTCACCAAACCAGACCCCCTCAACACCCTGGCTGCGCCTGGAAATTCTGTCCATAAAAGTTATGAACAGAATCGGTGACAAAGGGCAGCCCTGGCAGAGTCCAACCCTCACTGGAAATGAGTGCAACTTACTGCCAGCAATGTGGACCAAGCTCTGGCACCGGTCGTACAGGGAACAGACGCCCCTATCAGGGGGTCAGATACCCCATACTCCCAAAGAAATCCCCACAGGACTCCCGGAGGGACACGGTCTAATGCCTTCTCCAAGTCTACAAAGCACATGTGGACTGGTTGGGCAAACTCCAATGCACCCTCAAGGACCCTGCCAAGGGTCCAGTGCTGGTCCACAGTTCCACGACCAGGATGAAAAGCGCATTGCTCCTCCCGGATCCGATGTTTGACTATCCGGTGGACCCTCCTCTTCAGTATCCCTGAATAGACCTTACCAAGGAGGTTGAGGAGTGTGATCCCCCTGTAGTTGGAACACACCCTCTGGTCCCCCTTCTTAAAAAGAAGGACCTCTGCCAGTCCAGCGGCACTGCCCCTGATGTCCACGCAATGCCGCAGAGTCATGTCAACCATGACACAGCCCCCCAACACCCAGGGCCTGAAGGAACTCTGGCAGATCTCATCCACCCCTGGGGCCCTGCCACTGGGGAGCTTTTTGACCACCTCGGCAACCTCAGCCCCAGAGATGGGAGAGACAACTCCCGAGTCCCCAGGCCCTGCTTCCTCACCGGAAGGCATGTCAGTGGGATTGAGGGGGTCTTCAAAGTATTCCTTTCACCGATCCACAACGTCCCGAGTTGAGGTCAGCAGTGCACAGTCCCCACCATACACAGTGTTGACAGGGCACTGCTTCCCCCTCCTGAGACGGCAGATGGTGGTCGAGCACCTCTTTGAAGCCGTCAGGAAGTCATTCTCCTTGGCCTCATCAAACTCCTCCCATGCCCAGTTTTTGCCTCGGCGACAGCCGTAGCTTCCCTCCGCTTGGCCTGCCGGTACCTGTCTGCTGCCTCCGGAGTCCAACAGGCCAAGAAGGCCTGATAGGACTCCGTCTTTAGCTTGACAGCATCCCTCACCACCTGTCGCCACCAACGGGTTCAAGTGTTGCCGCCACGACAGGCACCGACCATCTTATAGCCACAGCACCGATCTGCCGCCTCAACAACAGAGGCACGGAACATGGCCCACTCAGACTCAATGTCCCCCGCCTCCTTCGGGACATGGTCGAAGCTCTCCTGGAGGTGGGAGTTGAAGCTCCTTCTGACGGACAATCTGGTAGTTTTTTCGACATGCTATTTTATGGTGTTTTGGTGCCAATTGCAACATCCTATACTCTCGCATGTCTTGGCATGCTTGTGGTGGTTTAATGTGGTTTAAGGCTTTTTTTGGACATGTAACTCACATATCCACTAACCAGATTTTCAGACGGCTGAAATGCGAACACCCAAGCATGGTAGAAAAAGGTTAAAACTGCTCGAAACAGGCTTTATTCAAAGATAAAAATGTCAAAAGCATAAATCAAAAGCAACAGTTACGTCACTCCTTTTTACGGGACATACATATACCGTCTAACACAACATCTAAGCAAGGCAACAGCAGAAAAAGCCACAAAAAGCACACATTGTGATCTGCTGTTCCTCTTTATCTGGAGGTCCATTGCCTCATTACTCTCATCACTCTCCTCCCCTCATTGGCTGGCCTTGGGGTGGTGTGTTCGAGAAGAAACTTCCTCCTCCTGCTTGGGTTGTCATGTTTGGGTAGAAACTTCCTTCTCCTGTTGCTGGGGAGTTTCCACCCCTCCGCATGTGATTTCCTGTCACTGATTGCTCAAACGGCTGCTGCTGCTGATTCATGGACATGTTAAACATACTCATGAGCCAGGGCGCGGCTGTCTGCATGTTCATGTTAATGAAGGAGTTAATTTCCCTCGGGTGGAATGAACAGCTTAGGTAAGGATCTGGGTGCGAGTTTCCATTCTTGGCTGGTCTCCCCAACAGTCATGTTTTGACATTTTTTGACACACGATACGATGACGTTTACTTTTATTTTTTCGACATGCCATATTATGAAGTCTTTGGCCGTTTTTTCGACATTCTAGACCATGATGTGTCTCAATATGCTATTTTATGTGGTTTTCAGTTGTTTGTTGGACGTCATGTTTTGACATTTTTAGCTATACTATACTATGATGTTTTTCTGCCATTTTAGGCCATTTTTGACAACATAATATACCAGGGTTTACCATTAATAAAAAAGGCTGGCCACCATAATCTAACTTGCCCTGCCATAGTTTCAACGGAGTTGGAACATTAATTAAGAGCCATATTTACGGCTTATTATTATTATATTATTAAGAGCGTTGGGTTATTTATAATGCAGCAGAGGCAGATAGGAGCAGCAGAACATCAGGCGCATAAAAAGTGAAATAAAACACCTCATTCTGCTGGGCTTAAAACTGTCTTTCACTTACAAAAATCCGCAAATACCTGCTCTCATCTATCGATCTGATCCGGTGTGAACTTATCAACAGCTCAATCATCCACCCGATGAGTGACATTCATCTACGAAAGAGATAAAAGGAACTCCGCCTGCTGCATTGTATTCATGGACCTACAAAAACTTAAATGGATATTGGAGTGACACCATGGATAGAGTGACACAAACCATTACTCCCACTATACTATAGCATGTGATCTAAAATCCGGCCAAAGAGTCATACTATAGCATGTGGTCCAAATCGTGCCAAAAAGTCATACTATAGCATTGGGTCCAAAATTACACCACAATTTCATACTATAGCATTGGGTCAGAAATTGCGCCAAAAAGTCATACTATAGCATCAGGTCCAAAATTGCTCTAAAAAGTCATACCATAGCATTAGGTCCAAAATCACACCAAAAAGTAATACTGTAACACTGGGTCAAAAATCACACCAAAAAGTAATACTGTAGCACTGGGTCAAAAATTGCACCAAAAAGTCATTCTAAAGCATGTCATTCAAAATGGCACCAAAAAGTCATACTATGGCATGCCATTCAAAATCATGCCAACAATTCATTGGTTCATTCATTCATTCATTGACTTGGTCCAAAAATAGTGAAAAAAAGTCATACTATAGCATTGGGTCCAAATTGCAACAAAAAATCAAACTGTAGCTTTGAGTCCAAAATCACGCCAAAAATTCATACTCTAGCACTGGGTCCAAACTTGCGGCCAAAAGTCAAACTCAATGCTAATTATAGCATATAATTATTATAACTATAGCATTTAGTCCAAATTCATGCCAAAAAGTCATACTATAGCATTGAGTCAAAAATGCCTAGAAGTCATAGTATCAAATGCCTTTCAAAATCAGGCCAAAAGGTCATATTATAACATGGCTTTCTTTCAAAATCGTGCAAAAAAGTCATACGATAGCATTTAGTCCAAACTCATGCCAAAAAGTCATACTACAGCACTGAGTCCAAAATTGCACCAAAAAGTCATTCTATACAATTGTGAACAAAATCGCACCAAAAAGTCACAGTATAGCATTGGATTTTTATTAGCGCCAAAAGTTCATACAAATAGCATTGGGTCGAAAATCCCACCAAAAAGTCATACAGTAGCACTGTGTCCAAAATCTTGCCCAAAAGTCATACTATAGCATTGGGTCCAAAAATTGCGCCAAAAAGTGATATACCATTGAGTCCAAAATCGCACCAAAAAGTCATACTACAGCATATACTACAGCATGTGGTTCAAAATTGCTCCAAAAATTCATAGTTTAGCATTGATTTTTTTAATTGTGCCAAAAGATCATACTATAGCATTGGGTCCAAAATTGCCCTGAAAAGTGATACTATAGCATTAGGTCTACAATCGCAGCAAACACTCACACTACAGATATGGGTCCAACATCACGCCAAAATGTCATACTATAGCATCATGTCCAAAATCAGACAAAAAATTCATACTATAGTATTGGGTCCAAAACCATGCCAAAAAGTCATACTATAGCATTGGGTTCAAAATTGCGCAAAATAGACATATCATAGCATATCGTTCAAAATCGTTCCAAAAAGTCATACTATAGCACTGTGTCCAAAATTGCACCAAAAAGTCATCCTATAGCACTGGGAACAAAATCACGCCAAAAAGTCATGCAATTGCACTTCGGTGAAAATTGCGCCAAAAAGTCAAACTATAGCATTGTGTCCAAAATCATGCCAAATAGTCAAATTATAGCATTGGGTGCGAAATTGCGCCAAAAAGTCATGCTATAGCATGGATCTAGAATCACATCAAATAATCATACTACAGTATTGGGTCCAAAATCTCGCCAAAATGTGATATTAAAGCAATGGGTCCAAAATCGCATCAAAAACTCCTACTACAGGCAAAAAGTCATGCTATAGCATTGGGTGCAAAATTGCGCAAAAGAGACATATTATAGCATGCCGTTTAAATTGGCTCCAAAAAGTCATTCTAAAGCATGTCGTTCAAAATCTCGCAACAAAGCCATACAATAGCATGTCATTCAAAATTGCACCAAAAAGCCATCCTATAGCACTGGGAACAAAATCACGCCAAAGTCATATTATGGCATTGGGTCCAAAAACGTACCAAATAGTCATACTATAGAATGTCGCTCAAAATCGCAACAAAAAAGTAATACTACAGCATTGAGTCCAAAATTGTGCCAAAAAGTCATACTACAGCATTTAATCCAAAAATGCACCAAATAGTCATGCTATAGCATATCGTTCAAAATTGCACCAAAAAGTCATAATATAGCATTGGATCCAAAATCTCTCCAAAATGTCAAAAATATAGCATTGCATCCAAAATCGCACCAAAAAGTCATACTATAGAATTGGTTCAAAAATCATGCCAAAAAGTCATTTTATAGCATTGTGTCCAAAATTGCGCTAAAATGTCATACTATGACAGTGGGTCCAAATTTGCGTCAAAAAGTCATAGTATAGCATTGGCTCCAAAAAGCATTTCCTTAAAAATCGCGTCAAAAAGTCATACTGTCTCGTGTCTTTGAAAATAGCGCCAAAAAGTCATACTATAGCATGTTTTCCAAAATTGCATAAAAAATCATGGCATTTAAATTTTTCAAAATTGCTAAAAATTCACATTGCAGCCTTAAATAAACATAGAAATAGAAAAAAACCTGTTGAATTCAACTCGGAGAGTCAGCCAGCTTAATCTTGGTCTCATTTGTTAAAATCTGGAAGTGCTCCTTACATCCTCACACCGATGATTATGTGCTTTAACACTCCTTATATACATTTGTGTGTACAGTTACACCATGTGCGAACACATACAGTCATGGTTATTATGTTGTAGTAGAGTGTGTCAGTTGGTTTTTGTGAAGGCTCTGAATATCGACACACTGTCTCTGTTCTTCAGCACAGGGCCTGATTACGCCCGCTTCTGAGTGAGACACCCATCGTAAGTGAATGACCTTTGGTCTTCAGCGTCCTCATGCTTTCACTTCCTCTTTGCACGATCACAGAAACCTGCGGTTTCGGCTTTGAGTGTTGTGAAGCAGCTGTTGTGTTATTTTCATTATTTCTTTCAGGATGTGCGTTGCATGTTTCAACATGATGCTCAGTTTTCCATCCTTCTTTTTGTGCATTACTCATGAGGCTTTTATTTACCTCATTTTGCTGAAAGATAAGCAATGTCACCGTGTGACCTTTGACCTTTGCAAACATTTGCAGTTTCACGTTTGATTTCATTATCATTGATCAACATCAAATAAAATAAAAGTAATTTTTTTTTTCACAGTATTTTCTATCCTCCTCGCAGCGATGATCTGCCCATTGAGCCGGCCGTGGAGGCGCCGGCCAAACCGCCCCTTTCTGATGATGATGATGATGAAGAGGAGGAGGTGGAGGAGGAGCAGCCTGATGAAGCTCACTATGACTCCTTGGAGAAGACCTCGACTCCCCCGGAGGAGTACTGAGCTCTGTTGGCTTTAAACCAGCTGCAGGAGCATCTGTGCTCCCTCAGCTGTGATTCAACCTCACTGCGACTGTAGAGTGCTCCAGGAAGGAGTCTGAAAACCCACAGATGAGTTTCACTTTCTGGTTCCCCAGATTACCTTATTGAACAAAAAGCATCAGAAAAATTTGTGTACCACAGAGCTTATTTTCTGCAATGATCCAAAAATCCCACAGGCTGTTTGCTGAGGAAACCAGGGTGAGGCTAATCTCAGGGTTAGACTACAGAAAAACCCTGCAGCACTCTGTTCAACAAAAATGATTCAGACCAGAAAATGAAGCATCACAACAATCCACATTTACAGAAATGTGTTAGCTGAGAGATCATGTAAATAAAATCAGATTTATGTTGGATCATGTAGCACACTGACAGACCGTCTAAATTTGCTCTTGATTGTTTTCCTCAGAGTTGTATTTCTGTTTGTGCTCACACTGATGGGAAATAATGACAGATATCAGTGGAGCTGCTTCACCTGTTCACAGTTAAAACACACCAGGAGCATGTGGGGTGACAGAGTGTGTGTCGGCTCGCTCAGTTCAGTTACAGAGCCGGAGCTATTGCCTCTTACATTAAATCGGCAATCCAGAGACTCGTGACGGGTTCTTCATGGAGACTGATGACATTTTCTGACACAGCTTCCTCCCCCAACAAAGGGCTTCACTTGTCAGCAGGTGTTTCACCTGTTAAACTGCCTCCTCACGGGGCGAGCACACCCACCTGTGCTGGTGTTGCCTCCAACACTCTTACACACATCACATAAAAAAAGCAGCGTCTGGTATTAGTCTGGACAAAGATGGAAAATTTAAAGTGCGACCGCTCAGAGAGAAACTGCACAGACACACGAGTCAGTGAGATAGAAGTATGAAATAAATTATCTAGAGAAATCAGCAGCATCTGTGGGTTAAGTAAGTGATAAGCACTCGACTCATAGTTCTGTATATTCAACCAATCGTGCACTCACAGGAAATCCTATAGTAATAATAGTTGTAACAAGGATTTGATGTTTGATTAATATTGTGTACAAGCAGTTTGCAAGATGTTCTTAAAACATTTTCAACAGAGAAATAAAATAATACGATCAAGTGGAAAAAAAATGTAATTTCATATCAACTTCTATCATGTTTAATTTTGATGTAGAAAGATGAGAAATCAGGATTACACTGATACAGGTTGTTATTAGTTTCATCGAGCTGATGATACCGGACTTTTGTTCAAAAATCAGTGGGGAACCCTTTGAAATTTAAGAAAATTAGTTTGTTTTCTGTCAAAAACAGAAAAAAGAAAAAGTATGACCCAAAAAATAAAAAAAAATAAAATGACATGCTAGCAACACAAAAATAATGCCAGTGCAATCTATTATGAAAGCTCACAGTTACAAACACATTGTAAACGTGGTAAAGGTTGGTTCAGTTTAGGGAAAGAAAAACACTTAGAGAACAAAAAAATACTTGGTCAAGAAAAAGATTTTGGTTTTGGTTAAGATGAAGTGACGGTAACTTTCGTAATTAAGTAAAGTACCTACGTAAAAATAGTTTGCATAGTAACGTATGGTTATAAAGTCAGGTGATTACATTAGCTTGTGGTTACACACAGGACACAAACAGCAGTCTCCTGGTTACAAGTCTGTGTTTGTTTGGTCACCTGTCCTGCCTGCCTTTTGCAGACTTTCTCTCTTTTTTTAAGTAATTTCTGTGTCCACCACCACAAAAGATCATCATTTACTTGCATTTACATTGTTGTGGTGTTGCCTGAACGTTACTTTAACACATTTTGTGCACACTGCCACATTGTTGAGCATTTGTGTCACATGCTATGAGACTGGGGTGAGTCACTAGATGGCAGTGCGGGCCGAGCTCATGCCTGGGTTTAGTTACTCGATAAAAATATCTTGGCATCTTAAAAATGATGTGCTCTCGCTTCCAGCTGGTCAAATAATAACACTTAGGCATTGGCTTCAAACCTTGATGCTGTTGGGATCCATCGCCAATCATTTTCAGTGTCTTTGAAACTTTTGACTCAGTTTTTGGGTTTGGCAACAAAAGTTTGTGGTTATTTAGGCAAAGAAAAATGATCATGGTATTCTTTTTTATGTAACATACATTATGTGACCTATTTACGTATTTAAAATAACTCAATGTTAAATTCACATGAGACACAAACAGCGGTCTCCTGGGTGAAAGTCCTGTGTTTTTTTGACCCCTCCATCACCTCAATCTCCTGACCTTTGTCGACTTGTTCGCTCTTTGTGTCAGTTATTCTTTACACTACTGTTTAAAAATGATGTGGCCCATAGCATCTAACAGACGCTAAAGGGTAAATGGTATCAGGCGATGGGAGCAGCGGACTAACTGTTGGTATTTGACACATTGGGAGTGAGACCATCCCGTTCAGTTCAAAACTCGGCTCAAACTAATAAAACCTGTATTGGTGTAACTCTAAGTGATACATGAAGACTGATAAAAATTCTAAAAATTGATGACAGTCAAACCTGTGTCGTGATTTGATGGCAAACACTGTCAGTTTAATTTTGAGAATAAAGAATCAAGTATTTACACACTTTGTGCTCTATGTCTTGATGTTAAGTAATGGCCCAACGTTCAAAAATGTGTTGCAGAACATTATATCACAGTAAGGTTTACCTTTGACTTTTTGGATATAAGATTTCATCACTTTATAATTTTATCATATTTGACTTTTGTGTGATTTGTTTTTTCATAATTATCGTATGACTCCTTGAGTTATGGCCAAAAACATATTTTGGGAGGTCACAGTGACTTTTGACCACCTAATTTTGACCAGTTTGTGCCAAATTCGAGTTAATTGTATGGAAGTAAATCTATTCCTTCTGATTTTGAAATTAAAAAGCCATTGAATTTCTAGCACTAAATGTTTATGCTTTAAAATTATGTATCTGAATTTTTATGCTTTTGAATCTGGTTCTTCCAAATTTTCACCTTTATTTTTCAAAAATTCAGACTTTAAAAAATTCAATGATAATGAAGCCAAAATACAAGATATAAAGTTCAAGACTAGAATCGACTGCTTTTCTGTGAGCTCACGGATGTTTACTACGAATCAGACTGAGGTGACCTTGACCTTTGACCAACAAAATCTTAGTTTATTGTAAAGTCCACACGGAAGTTTGTGTATAATGTGAAGAAATTCCCTCGAGGTGTTCTTGAGATCATCGGACAGACGGACCAACCGAAAACATAATGCCTCCATCCGCAACTATTGCTGGTGTGAGGCCATAAATCGGATTTTTTTTTTTTTGAACGTTCTGAACCTCCCTGATGACACTTAATGCCATTTTTCCTAAACCCATGAACACAAAACGCATTTTTTTAAAATGAAATTTTGATCAGATATATCTCTGACTCCTAAAATCTCGATATTTTAAAAAATGTAGGAGACAAATTCGTACTAGATAAAGCAATGAGTAAATTCTATCAAAAATCAAACTATGAAAATGAATCTAAGGATGTGTAAAACAGACTTTATTTATATTTGATTGAAGGTACATAAGGTAATGATGTGACCAGGTCAGTGTGGGGGCACGTTACTGACAGAATCATCGCAAACGTCACCTGTCTGTTGTTTTTGAGCTCCTGTGACCTCCGTCCTCTCTGCGTCTGATCTGGGCGAAAAACACTGACTGTTGCCCCTGAACCACAACACAACATCTCTTTGGCAACAATAAAACATAAGAGACATAATACTTAACCTCCCTCCTCCTGTACAGGTACAGTACATCAATACTCGTCAAAGTATTTTTGTCCAGATACAAAAATATTACGGACAGCTGTCTAGATGGTTCTATGCTAAACTGTTAGAGAATATTAAAGCCTCGAAGGCAAACAAACACGTAAAGACACTATATGTTGATGTTCTCAAAGGTTCACCTTCGCTTTCACTTCCTTACGTTTACACACACACACACACACACACACACACACACACACACACACACACACAAAGCAAAGCAGTAACGCATCATGAAGCTGACATCAGCCCGTCGGAGGCTTTTTGACCAGCTGAGCGGACAAATGAGACTGAACTGATCTGCAAATATTTCAGCGTCTCTCGGTTCTAAATTACCCAAATTATAACCGATTTTTTTCTGTCTAATCTGAAAACTTTCAAAGACTCGTAGTATAAACCTCCCAAAAAGTTTGGTGTAGTCAAACTGCAGCAGGTGACGGTATCAGACAGAAAACATGGTGGGAAATCTGTAATGTGCTGATGTTTGTTCTGACCGACCTGTGCACACAAAAATACACTTTAACAGCCTTTTGATATACTTTTGTGCAGGTTTGTATTATTCTGTGGGGTTGGGCCATCAGATGATACAAAAAACGTGTTTGTGAAGTTATCTGTCCTTTAATATCTCTGGCTTTACAACAAAGGATGAACGAGTATTAACTGTACTCTGATAATATTGGATTTACTGGATCTTTGCATCAATGTGATGAAGAACTCTGACTCGTTGGGTGTTTAACTTCAAAGTGGAGATTTTGTCTGTTAAAGGAGCAGTGTGACGGAGTTAGTGGCATCTAGTGGCGAGGCTGAAGATTGCAACAAACTGAATATTTACTAATTTCTATATAAGAGGCAGGTGGACTTGCTTGAGGTTCTTGAAGACCTTCAACGTCTCATCTGAAAGGCTGAAAACTGGCTGAAATCTGAAGAAGCCTCCTGGATTTCTAGGATTTTTGGAACGTTTCTCAGATTTCAGGATGTTCCTCTGATTTTAAGATGTTTATAGGATTTTAGGACATTTTTAGGATTTTAGGACACTTACAGGATTTTAGAATGTTTCTAGTATTTTAGGACGTTTCTACGGTTTTAAAACCTTTTTGGATTTTAGGCTGTTTCTCAAATTTCAGGATGCTCCTCAGATTTCAGCAAGTTGGTAGAATTTTGGCACATATCTAAGATTTTAGGACATTGCTTGGATTTTGGGATGTTTCCAGGATTTTATGTCATTCCTCAGATTTCAGGATTTTCTGCCGGTTTAAGGACATATCTAAGATTTTATGACGTTTCTATGTTTTTAGGACATTAGTGTCTTATCTGTGTCCTCTGTCGGGGGTGTGGGGGATCCTCCACTGGCACTTTTTTTATCAACAAGCTCTATTTTGATGCTGTTTTATGTCTCTGACACTTTATGGAGACTAAAAGGACAAAACAATTCACAGTGTGAATCACTTTATTTTTATTGTGAATTAGAAAATTATTGGGGGGCCACCAGGGGCCCTATGGGGGGTCGGATTTGGTCTGTGAGCTGTAAGTTGGGTATCGCTGCCCTAAATCCTGCACACTGGACCTTTAACGGTTTCAAAGTACTATATGAAGACGCATACCATCATCACAATATAATATTACAGACACTTTGATGTGGATTTCATCCATATCGCCCGGCCCTGTTGTCTGCGTAAATTTGTAGAGAATTTGCTTCTTTATGTATCATCATGTGTCCTCGAGCTGCCAGTTTGTTTTGGCAGTAACAGGAAACATGAAGATGGATTTAGGTGACCATGTGCGCCCATCTCCACGCCAAAACGAAAACCTGTCTGTCTACAAGCAATAAATTCTTAAAGATACTGTTTTCTAGATACTTGAAACCATGCATTGCTATATTTGAAAAACCTGTTAAACCTTGAATGAGATTTAAATCCTTCACTTCCTGTCACTACGGGGACAGCGCTGTGCGGTCGGCTGTGATGGCGGTGCTGCCACACTGTTTGGTCGAGAGAATGAGCCACAGATTCATGTAAAACAGTGAAGAAGTGGTCCTGATACAAAATAAATAAATAGAGTCACAAAATATCACATTGTCCAGGCTCCATCAGCTGTTTCCTCAAAAAGCATTTCAAAGTCCCCTTGCTTCCTGTCTCACCAGCGTATCCTTTGTCTCCGAACGGACCAAATATTATATTACTTGTGATACCTCAAGGATTCTCGTCAATATTTATTAAGACAAGTAAAGCAGTTTCCTAAAAAGTACAAAGTCTGTGGAGCTGTATTGTCCTGTTCAAAGTGCTGATCCTTTGTTAAAAAGCCAAAAAGTTTACCTGTCCTGTTCCTGTACGTCCAGGTGGTTCCCCACGCTCATCAGTGCTTCCCATCACAAATAAAGAAGTGAACGAGGTGGCAAATATGATGCTGTCCAAAGATCTGTCCTTCCTTTGTGTCTCTGTGATCCCAAAAATACACGTTTCCCCTGTGTCCATAGATTCTTTACACCGTGCGTACGGTATATATTAATTTTCTGTAAATTTGAACTATTAACCATTCTCTCTCTCTTCAGTAAGATGGACCTTTCAAAAGTGTCCACGGCGGTAAGAGGCACTGTCTTGTGTTTCTAAAACCTGACGTTAAAAAATAAATTAGAAGTCATGCGAGCAGGCCGAGTGTTTGTCTCAGAGAGGCAATAAATCTCCTCACCTCATTACTCTTTGTCCCCGTCCTCACTGCTCCCTGCAAGAGACACAATGAGGATCCATGAACACAAATATTCTTACAGACTGTCGGGCCTCTAAAATGTTGCACGTTTCTGTGGAATTTGGCTTCAGAGTTTATTATCTCATCAGTGTGGTACACACTGTAATTCAGTCTGCTAGCCAATGATTGAATCTTTAATGGGAGAGTTTCCCAGACTGGGATTTAGACTAATGCTAGATTAAAGTAACATTTTAACCCCTTAGAGGCTGTTTGTCACATTTTGCATACTTTTCTTCTTCCTGTTGTGATAACTGTGTGTGTGTTGATGCATGTGTCCTAAATGTAGTCCAGATTGTGTATGTGAGTGTAATCAGTGAATTTGCAGCTCAGCTCCTACAATAAGTCTAAAATACACTGTGGAAACTAAATAGTTACATTCAGACTGTTCAGGTCCAAAAATGCTCCATTGAAACCCATTCAAACTGACATTTTTGATCCCACAGCCATCAGAGCAGAAAAACAGGACTTGTATTATTTCTGGGTGTCATTCTGGGCTTTTGACTCTGAATTTGTCATTTTGACTATTTTCCACCTGATGAGGTCATTTTGACCATATTTGGCATATGGAGGAAATACATGCTATTTCCACTAGGTGACCTGTCACAGTCAATGTAGCTGCTGATCACTGACATATCCCAGACTGTCAGCAGCTACACTCACACACTGACATATCCCAGACTGTCAGCAGCTACACTCACACACTGACATATCCCAGACTGTCAGCAGCTACACTCACACACTGACATATCCCAGACTGTCAGCAGCTACACTCACACACTGACATATCCCAGACTGTCAGCAGCTACACTCACACACTGAGGAGACTCAACATCATTCAGTTTTGTGTTTCTTTTTTATCTAAAAAAAAAACCCCTGACATTTATAGGGTTAAAATTCTGATTAATGAATATTTGATATTTATGATCAGGACTGATGTTAGTTAAAAAAAAAAAAAAAAACTCAATGAAAGTGGAAAATCACATGAATGTAAAATATTCTTTAAAGATTGATGACCTGACTTCGAGGTGACTCACCTCCTGCGGAGTCCATGTCCGAGTCAGAGATGTGAGTGATGGAGAAGCGGGACACGTTGGAGGGGGAGACGGTGAAGCGGGAGAACTGTACGGCTGGTTTGGGCTCCGGAGCTTTGGGTACGGAGCGGGGGGGCGGAGGGGAGTCCGATGCCACTGTTGGCAGAGGGAGCAGGGGGAAGTCGTCCTCCCACTCATACCCTGCACCTGAAAACGGTGAGACATATTGCTGTGTGTTTTTTATTTTTGTGAATCTGAATGATATTAATAATTGTGTGAGTAATATCTGACACCCTTAAAAAAAAAAGAAAGAAAGAAAATCCCCAACACTGGTGAACACTTTTCCAAATAGGAGGTTTTTCCTTGGCAATTTAAGAAACTGTCTCCGGAGCTCGACTCACGCAATAAACTCTATCACGTCAGGTCGTGCTGTTTTTCCTCAGAGTATTTTTGAGACGTCAGTGGCTTTGACAAAGAAGTGACAAGACCTTTTTCTTGTGCGGGCTGGAAACATTTTGTCACACCATGTTTTGGCGAGCCAGCCACGAGAGATCAGGAAACCGGAGGCCTAACAGTCCGGCCTGCACTTCATAACAGCAGTGGCCACCAAAGCCAACAGTAAGCAGAGCCTGTTTTATACTACAGATCTGAGTGCAGGACTCCACCTCTCTTCTTCGCATTAAACTAGCTGAGATCAGTGTGAGAATAACACTAAAACCACTGTAACTGAATACAAATATTTGCAGTATTTAAATAAAGGTTTATCTTACATTTAAGATTTGAATTTTGCTACCTAAATTAGATTTCTGGACTTCTTTATTTAAGTGGAGAGATGTGCTTTTGTACTCACTCTCCTCAGAGATGTTCCCATCTGAAGAATCGTCAGAGGCGTTGAGCCTCTCCTGGGATTTGCTCCGTGACCTCTGACCCTCTGCTCCTAAATTGAAGCCATGCTCAGCCAACTCCTTGGTGGGACTTTCCTGAAGGCAGCAAAGTTAAGACAGAAGAAAAGATCCAGCACGAAAGAGAAAGACTTAAAGTTAAATCTGAGCAGGTGAGTCGCTTTAAGTATAAGCAGACACACGCAGACATTTACCTGATTGTTATACATATTAGCAAACTTCCAACAGCAAAAATTAACATTAACTCTGAGTAACATTTCCCATTTTTCCAATATTTTTCCTCCTTTTAGCTCCGTTTCAGTCTCCTCTAACTCCAGTGAAAAACATCTGCATTTTTAGCTAAAGTGCTGCATTATGTTCCCCACAGAGCCACCCCGTAACTGCACGTAGAGCGGGTTTATTGAAGCATTTTTGTTGTTAACTGTTGTCTGTCAGGGTTTAAATGATTGGCCCAGACTGATAGAGACATTTTTGGGAAAAGTCAGGGATCATCAGCACTGTAATTTTTAATTCGACAGTAGTATGACATAAATGTTAAAATGGTCAAAGCAAACGTCATGGCCGTTCGTGTTTAAACACCCTCTCTGCCGCTCACCTGATCAAACAGATACACGGTGACGTCATCAAAAAACGACACCGTCTTCTTCTTGCGTTCCAGCTCCTCCTCCAGGTTCTCCGCCGTCAGCAGCGTCGGCATCTTCAGGAGGCTTCGCAGTTTGTGGGCTTCGCTGTCGTCACTCACCACGATCGGCACTGGGTGGCACTCGTCCTCGCTGTCCTCCCCTCCGCTCTGCTCCTGAATGTTGTAGGTCCGCAGCTCCTCATCCGACTCGTCGCTGTCGTCAGTGTCGCCGTCCTCCTCGTCCGCCTCCTCCCCGTCAGCCGGAGACCCTCGACCCTCTGCTGCAGGGAGCGAAGGCGGAGGGGTGGACGGAGGTGGAGGAGAGGAAGAAGAGAAGCGCCTGGTGTTTGCCGTGTGCTGCAAGGCCACCTCATCTTTGGGTAAAGAGTGCAGGATTTCACCAGATATCCCTGATGGACGGTTTGGAGTCATCTTGACTCCTGGCTCCTCCGTTGTTTCTAAAACTTCTGCTTCCTCCTCCTCCTCCTCCTCTACCTCAACGTTTGAGGTACAATCTCCATTCAGGGCGCCGAGGGCTTCCTCCATGGCCCCAACCACCTCTGCTGCCCAGTCCCCCAAGGACGAGCTCTCCTCCTGAGACGGCCACTCGTCCAGGCCGACCTCTGTTAGTGAAGCAGTGTCAGAGGGCCCCAGGACCTCATCATGGCCAAACTCTTCTGTCAGACACGTCTCTGGTGGGGGAGAGGACGCTGTTCCTGTTGCATTCAGTTCAAGTTTTATGTCCTTGCTCACCACAGATTCATTTAGGTCTTCCTCGTCCTCGTTCTTCCTTTTCTCGCCCTTCTTTTCAACATCATCTTCATCCCGACACTGCCGTTCGTTCTCATAGTCTGAGAAGTAGGCAGAGTCTCTGTACGGAGTCTCATCACTCAGCGGTAGCAGGATGTGGTCGTCTGTCTGTGAAGCTTCACCCTCTGGTGGCACCTCCTGCAGCTCCTTGTCCTCTTCCAGACTCGTATCGACTGCAGACTTTCCCAGAGGTTGTTCACGAGGTTCATGAGGCTCTTTGGGTACAAACTCGGGGCTCTCGTTGTTTTCTGTGTCGTAGCCGCTGTCCATGGCTTTGGGCGAGTTGGAGGGATGTGAGGATGCTGGGCTGAAGCCTTCACAGGACCCAGCTGCAGACGGCAGATCCATGGAGTCCATGGAATCAGGAGTTCCTACCTGCTTCTGTAGCGACTTGAAGGCTGGAGATGCGTTCAGTTCGCTGGACTCGTCGGCAAAGATGCCGGAGGTGACGTCAGTGATGTCATCTGTGATGTCGTCGTCCTCGTCATCGTCGTCGCTGCAGTCGAGGATGTCGGTGAGGCTCACACTGGAGCCTCCTCGGTCCACGCCGCTGTCGCCAGTTTGAGTCAGCTCTGACTGTGGGTCTGTGAGGGCCACCATCACATGCATGTTGTCAGCAGGAGGCGGAGTGTTTGCGGTCATCGTCAGGGTCACGTCTTCTGTTTTAGGCTCTGCGGGTTTCTGCATGATTGGATTTTCTTTGATTACATCCTCCCTCTTCTCTTTGTGGAGCGAATCATCGGTTATCAGATCAACATATGGCTCTCTGCTGTCGTCAGTCTTTATCAGGGTCTGTTTGGCCACAATGGGGCCCCCCGGAGCCGGTGAGAGGTCTATCATTTCGTCATTGCTCGGGGGGTCGGTGGCCTTATCGCTGATGTAGCTGCTGTGACTGTAACTGTGGCTGTACGTGTTGTTTCTGACCAACAAGCCTGTGAGTGGATCGACAAAGTGCGAGTGGCAGCACTCTCCAGGCGCCGGCACCTGAGTCTCGGCCTCATGGCACAGGTAGATGTAGGCGTTGCAGTTGTCTGAAGGCAACATTGCGTGACGTTTACTCAGACTGAGGCAGGCACTGTTATCTTTGGCCTGGTGGGGTTCCAGATAGTCGATGGGTTTGGGGAGAGAGTGGAAGGCCATGCTGTGCTCCTCCGGCCAGGAGTCTTCGATGTCCGTGCTCGGCATGGTGTAGTGGAAGTCCACGTAGGCGTCCTGTCGGCAGCTGTGGCTGGCCCGGCGGTGGTGACCCACGCTGCTGTGGCGGTGCTTTGAAGGCCAGGTGTTACAGGTGTGTCTCTCGACAAATATGTCCTCCTCCTCCTCCTCTGTGTCGCTGTCTCTGTGCCCGATGAAGAGCGCTCCCTCTGTCTCCATGTTGATGCTGACAGAGTGGCTGTTGTGCCGGCTGTGGTTGGGCATCGTCTTCCTCAGGGAGCCCATCATGTCGTAGTATCCTCCCGTCACGTTCTTCCCTATCACAGAGGTCTGACTTGTTTCCAGGTACGTGTCTCTGTAGGCCTGTTGAGGGGCACTGCTCACGGCGGGGGAAATACCCAGCGGGTTCTCCAACTCGCCCAATGCTTGACGCAGGCTCCTCGACCCCCAGCTCTCCTGATGGCGCTCACTGGCGGGCTCTGATCCAATCAGATAGTGATCTATCCCCAACGTGGGCGAGTGCTCATAGTAGTAACCCCCGTCTCTGTCTTTGTAGGACACATAGTGACTGGACTCCCAGGGGCGCAGGGGACTGTTGTCCAGCACCTGCCCTAACAGAGGCTCCATGGTCAGAGAGATGGCCGGACTGGAGTCGTTTGAGTCGTACAAATCTGTCTTGTGGATGTCAGCTGACCAATAGGGCCCCATGTTCTTGGCCTGTGACGGACACGCCATGCACTCGCCTGAGTCGGCGCTCCCGGTCAGGAAGCTCCCGCTGCTGCCCTGGTAGTCTGGGCTGTAAGAACACATGGTGTAGTCCGGGTCCATGTTGCAGTCCACCGGCTCTTCGATGCGGATGTAGTATTCGCTGCTCACGGAGGGGCTGTGGGCGCTGAGGACAGGAAGTATGCCCGGAGCGTGGAGATGTTTAGATTGGTAGTAAGACGGGGACACTCGATGGCCGAGGCTCTCCATGGGGCAGCCTCCCACGATGCCCCCCGGTGGGTAAAATGCTTCCTGACAGTGATGGCTGACCGGACCCAGGGTGCTGGAGGGGTCCGGGGCTCGGTACGACTGCTCCGCTCTGGCCTGCTCCCACTTGTACTCAAAGTTGAGGCCGTGGCTGGTTTCTGTGACCGTCAGTACGTCATCCCCAGACTCGGAGTGGTACCCATCACCGGCTGAGAACTGCTCCAGGAGGGGGAAAGAGGAGGAGGTGTTTGAGGGGTGGTCTCGTGACATTGACGAGGCACCGCGGTGGCTGTTGAACCCGGTGTTGGGACGCAGGGAGTTCCATCTCCTCTCGAAGTCCTCCTCGGCCTCGCTGGCCCCTTTGGCACACAGGTAGCTGAGCAGCAAGTGGACTTCCTCTGCAGTGGGTCTCTGATCGGGCTGGAGCCAGCAGAACTGCATCACCTCGTACCTGAGGAGCAAAACACACGTCAAATAAGCCAGATATGAAAGAGAACGTGAAATTTCACTTCATTTTGAGTGACTCACCAGCGCTCGCCCAGCGGGACTTTGAGCAGCGGTTTGGGAAGTCTCAGCTGCTGCTCCCTCACAGCGTAGGTCAGCACCTGTCTGTCGGAGTAGTGTCTGTACGGCTGGTTACCCAACTCAAACAGCTCCCAGATGGTCACGCCCAGAGACCTGAGACACGCCGCAACACAAGCACTGTGAGGTCAAACGTGTTCATGACATCATGCCCAAAACGCTCCAAAACTGTCTGTTCGGCTGTCGGAGAGTTAAGTAAGATTTTGAAACTGCGCTTAGATTTGACATTTTTCTGCAAGATAAGATGTGTGTGTGTGGCAGATTACCAAGAACTGAAAGAAGTAATGATGGCCGGTGACAAAAAGGAAATGCTGATGGTCGCTGATGCAGAAGATATTGGTCAGAGTAGTGACCTGTCGTACATGTGTCCAGTTGATTTTGAGACAGACGTGCAGTCAGATTTGGAAGCCGAACCAGAAAAAATGAAATTTCTTAATGAAGCTCTGGTTGTAAAGGAGGAAGAGGAGGAAGTTTGTGTCTCCCCAGTGCAGCCTCACAACCTTTGTTCATTTAACGTTAGTCTGAAGAACACAGTTCTTCAAGTCATGGATCTGTTTTCTGAAGACAACATAGAAGAAATAGATAGTATAACTGAAAAAAAGAGATTGTGGATCAGACGTGCCACTCGCTCAAAAGAGATCCTAAAGTCCAGCAGAGTGAACGATAAGTTTGCTCACTGCAGAGAGAGAGGTTTGGATTTTAACATCGGCTCAGGCAGCAAGCAAAACTTGGATCCGCAACTGTTTACAAACTGGGTGATGTGGGAGGTTTATAAATTTGCACTTGCAATGACGAAGAGTTCACGCAATTTTTTGTTTGATATGCTGGGCAACAACTTTAACCTCGTCTTCCAAAATGAAGTGCATCAGCGCAATTTTGCGTCGTACATCAATCTTAAAGAAAAGACCTTCCAGAACCACCCGGACAGATGGGACATGGAGTTTCTCAACAGTCCTTTTCAGCTTCCTGAAACTTACAACATGGTCGATGTGACCAGTGATTTTCAGCCTAGAGTGGAAGATGAGGCAGAGCAGCAAACAAATGGGCATTCATCGTCTTCAGCTGCAAGCCACCAGACTGATGTGGAGCCACATCCGTTCTGTGAAAAGTTAGGCCTCAATCTTTGGTCGACAGAAGAACGTCCAGCGAGCCAGAAGCTTGATTTGACGGTCCTGACCATTGGCGCTGTGCTGGAAATGTTTGCCTTCAGCAGGGAGCTGTGTGGATCGCTCCGTGAGATGGTTAACGACATCCTCGAGCACAACTTTGATCTTGATCTGCACAGTGGAGCGACGGAGGCCTCGCAGGTGATCCAGAGATGGTACGCCACCCAGAAGAGCGTAATGAAAAGACAAACCACATCACCAAAAGTAGTCAGGTGGTTAAACAAGATTGTCCCTTTAAACGGTGAGTTGCTGCTTGCTCCACAACCACCGACTGTTAATGTCGTGGAAGATCTGGATTCAGAAGACTTAAATCCAGAAATGGAGGCTGTAAATGGAGATGTGGAGCTGGAGGAGAAAATGGTCGATCCATATCACTTTTGCAAAGAAATCGGACTTGACCTTGACGTCCGCTCTAAACCAAAAGGCAAAAGGAAACTGGACTTGCGAGTGCTGACTAGGGGAGTCCTTTTTGAGATGCACAAGTACGTGGAACAAAACTGCAACCGATATGTTCCTGCTCTGTATGAGATCCTGGAGCACAACTTTGATCTGAGCTCTCAGAGCCATCGGAGGGTGGAGTTTGCTTGGTCCATTGCGGCACAGGTGATCACCATCGCAGGTAAAAACGGCAGAAAGGGAGATTACTTGAATAAAGTGATTGAGTTGCCTGTCGAGGACTTGGAGTCGTCTTGGGTTGTCTGCAAAGAGGAACCGGACGACGGCTTTGTTGAGCTGGACCTTAACGATAACAATGACATCATGTTTGTTCGAGAACTGAAGCCTGTTGACATATTGGTGGAGATAGATTAGAGTCGTAGAGTTTTCCTTGCAGAAAATCAGTGTTCAGATTCAGACTCATAGTCATTATTTTTCTCAAATAGAGTGCTGCAGGATCGATCCTAGGATAGCAAAGGAATGACCCGCCCTACGATGAGTGGCTAGTTCTAATTGCCTTTTTTGGTTGGATTTATTAGATTTAGGCAAGGCTAGTGGGAATGTTCAGGGTTAGAGTAACAAAATCAGGGTAAAACAATCTAAGGCAATCCAACCGAAAACACATGGGAGTGTTGAAATGCAAACTTATTTTTGGGTTTTAGGACTCATTACTGGGATTACCTATTATCTCTGATCCAGGGATGTGGACTTGATTCCTGTGACTTGAACTCCAGTCAGACAATTTGCAGTTTTAATGACTTAAGGTTCAACTTGACAAAAGCAAAACGGAAAACAAACAAAAAACCCTTAAAATTTGACTTGCGCACCAGTGACTTGTAACCTCACTTGGACTCAAGTCTTTTGACTTGAAATGCTTGATACTTTTCCCAATCTACAAAATTTAGTACGTTAGGGCAACATGTCAGTATTATTGTTTTAAGATTAAGGTCAGTCGCAGTTATTTTAACAAACCTAATTACCCCAAAATTTTGTAAGATAAAAGTAAAAAATGAACAAAAAGAAAACAACTTGAAATTAGTGGGAAAAAAGTCTTTTGACTTGAAAATACTGCATACTTTTCCCCAGTCCCCAAAATGAAAGAGTATGTTTGGCACTATTTTTTTTTTGCTGTTGTTTTTTTTGTTTTAACGAACTTGTTTAATAAATGCATGCAAATGTAAATATGCAATCATGATTTTTGTAAATTTCATATATTATTACTCTGTTGTAAAAATGGATTTACATTTAGTGAAGAGCACATTGTGACTTGTTTAGGACTCAAAACTCAACTTGAGACTTGCCTGTCTTGATTCGGGACTTGACTGCACAGACTAAAATGTCACTTTGTAGATTTGCATTATTGCGTAAATTAGATTTGCGGTAAACAAACATTTACGGTACTGAAACATTTTTAAGATGTGTAAAAAGCTTCAAAATTCACAGTTGGGTATTTACTGACGAATTTTATATAGTAAAACAAAGTGAAAATCACTAGAGAACTTATTTCAGGATTGTAACCAAAAACACATTAAAAATACCCAGTGACTTTGAGACTAACTGCAAAAATGCAAATTCATTTCTGGGTTTTAGGAATTATTCCTGCACCACTCTATAATTAATGAGTCATTTGGTTTGTAAAATACTTGAAGTTTGTTCCCTAAAAATGAAGATGATGTCTTCAAGTAACTTTTTTAGTCTAAAACCTAAAAGATGTTCAGTTTTCTGCCACATAAGACAAAGAAAATCAGCAAATATTGACATTTGAAAAGCCAGAACTTAAATTTTTGCTTGAATAATGCTTAATCGAAAAAAGCCACCTATTAACTAATTGTTTGTTAATCAATCAGTTGTTTCAGCAATCAAAAGAAACACAATCTTCAGTTTTACAGTAAAGATTCAACACAAAACAGTTACTAACCTTCAAAAAGGTTTTATGTGTTGCAAAGCTGTTGCATTCAGCTGCATAATCTTTAGTTGTGTAGCTAAAAAATATATCTGTATTTAAATATAGTTTTTTGACATGTTTGCTTCCGACCCAAATATCATACATTTAATAATAAACATTAAAGACAATGTCCACTGGATCTGACTTTGTCTGAAACTGTTCAAGTCTCGTTGTCATCTAAAAATGTGGACCAAAAGTTGAAGTAGTATCTTTGTTGATGGTTGTATTCTCCAAAGAGGTGAAATTGCTGTTAAACATAAGTGGCTGAATAAGTCATTTTCTGGCCAAAATACCCCATATTTTCAACATAGATGTGGGTGAAAACATATTTTCCTGCCTTGAATGTACTTTTTTTTCTATGTTGTGAATTAAAGTGTCTTTAAACTCAATTACATACAGCACTCCCTGTCAGAACACAGCACTTTAATATGTTCAGTGCAATTCAACTATTCACTGCAATTTTGCATATTTGCTGATGTTGCTTCTTAAACGTGATGTCCAGTGTAAAAAAATATATTTCTTTTAAAAGAATTTTAATGTGAAATTGAGTTGTTAAAGTTGTATTTTCTTATTTAAAAGTTGTTGTTTTTTTTTAAATCCATCACCATGTTAAGAATGATTTAACTTTGTTTTAACCCTTGGGGACTGTTTGGTGCAATAAATAAATTTTTAAAAAATCTTTTTTTTTCATCTAAAACCGTGGCTTCATGACAAAAACCCTGCCATTCAAAGGGTTAATATTCTGAAAATTCATGAAAATTTGATATTTATGATTAGGACTGATGTTGGTTTAAAAATAAACCCAATGAAAGTTAAAAAAAAATAGATTAATATGTCATGTTTTGTAAGCTAGATTTTTGTGCATTTTGTGTGCAGAGTGATACGAGTGTGTGTATACAATGGTTAACCTAAATCTATTTGTTTCATGAATGATATAAAATCAGCTTTTTCAACAATTCTCATTCAGCAACAGTAACTCATTTTTTAAATTTCATGACAGACATTTCTAGAACTTCATAAAAAATAAAAACAGGCAGAAATATTTTTTGACTGCACAGCAAAATCACATTTTTAGGACTTAATTACTGGCATTAATGTCTTCATTAGAGGGTCAAAGATCAACCAGATAGTGATTTTAATTTGAATAAACTGAATTTTTGTATTCTTGTAACAAAACAAGCACTCAGATCATTAAGTAAAGTAATCTCGCCACATAAACTTAATTAAAAGTATTTCGTTTAAAATCCTTTCAAAGTAAAAGTATAAAAGGATTTATATTATAGAATAAAAGTACCTGCCCTGCTGTGACTAATATAAAATATGTGCTCCGCAATAGTACTTATCCACAGAACTTGAGTAAATATACTTTAAAAAAATTCAAATATATTAAATCTTGTGTTTGTTTTAAAGGACATATTCCCAAATTCCCAAAAAGACTTGGTGTCTATTTGAAGTCTGCAGTATGCGTCTTAATGATTTTTTCTTTCCCCCACAGCTTATTATAATAATTAACTAAACTAACACTGAACATTTAAACAATTATAAGCTGATTAAGTCAATTTACATTAAAATTATTTATTTCAAATCGTAAAAATAATTAAATGAGACTCCTAATTGGCTCATAAACTGAACAAATTAATAATTACATTTCATTTAATCTTTTGTGATTTCCCTCCCAACATGCTCTGTCGTTTATCTTCTGCGGATGATTTAAGTTTGTACCAAATTAAACAGATGCCACTAATAATCAGATTAAAAAACATGATTATGATGTTTTTATTAAAGAAAACTGGAGTGTGTCTGTTCAGTTTCCACTAGATGGAGGCAGAGTCCTACAGACAGGTCTGATGGGAACTCACCAGTGTATCAGGTAAAATATTTCAGTCCTTTAACCCCTCAAAACATAAACATCAATTTTCTTGTGTTAATTTCAGGCGCTCCTCACAAGTATTTCAAACTTTGAACTCTGAGCAAAAGGGTTTGATTAATTTCGAAAAAGGCAGTAAGCAACTTGGCAAGAAATGGCCTGCAGAATGCAAGAAAGTAGTAGATTGTTAGTTGTTTTGTTTGTTTGTTAGATTTCAGAAATTATTTTAAGGAAAAAATAAGAAAGCACTTCAAGAGAACTGAATTTAGAATAATCATAGTTGGATTATTTAAATTATATTTTAAAGAATAACAATATTTTTAAGCAGTTTTTCCAAGAAATTTCCATGTTTTCTTTTCTTTGCTGTACAAATTTATTGTTGCTGTTTGTTTTTTTATTGCAAAAAAAATGTAGATTTTGATTTTTTTTTTTTATAAAGCTAAGGAAAAATGTCAGGAGAACTGAATTTATAATTATCATAATAGGATTTTTAATGATTAATTGTTATGTTTTTGCAATTTTTTCCAAGTAATTTCCTTCCTTTTTTGGTTTGCTTTGCAATTTTCTGAATTCACTGTATTCATTATAATTATAGTTAGATATTTAAAATTATTTTTAAAGAATAACTATAGTTTTTCAGACCGTTTCCCAAGTAATTTCCTTTTTTTTCCATTTGAATTTATTTGTTGTTGTTTTTTAGGTAATTTTCATGTACTAATGTCTTGCTTATTTCTGGATTGTTATTATTTTATTTCATTTTGATTAATTTATTTTTTGTGGAGTTTGTGATTGGTCAGTGTCAACCTTGGCAAACTCTAAAATTAATTATTAATTTTTAATAAATCACTTTAATAATTTAATGCCCCTTCTCTGAGTTCAGGTCACAGTTATTAATTAATTATATTACTAGGAATAATTATAGGCCTTATTAGTTTTACAATATTCTTTGATCACTGGCATGGTGGTGTTTAATTGTTAATTGTTCTGTACATGATATTCAAAAGGTCTGTTAATTTAATAATGTCTTGTATAATCACATCAGTCACATGAGACATTTTACTACAAAAAAGTGCTTTTGTTTTTTTATTGATGATATTTTGTGCTAAAGAAGGATTTTGACTGCAGGACTTTTGCTTGTTTGTTGCTTGCTTTTTTTAATTAAATTAGGGAGAAAATTAATACTATTTACATTTTTTGAGACATGTCCAACATCCTGCTCCAGCACGGACATGTCCGGCAGCCCGCTCCAGTGCAGATATCAACACTTGCACAAGGTCCTCTCTTGGCAAATTTTGAAAACTTTCACCAGAGACCTTAAGACATGATTTTAGGATGATTTAGAGCATGACCAATTGGGGGGGGGGAGTGTCCCCTTTTGGCTTTTTAGTCCCCTGTTGGTGAATGTTTAACGACATGGAGGTCCACTGTTATATAGATTCCTGAGTGCACACACACACAAATGACAAAACTCTGCAGAAATAAATTCTACAATTCTACAATTTCATTTAGCAGACGCTTTTATCCAAAGCGACGTACAACACAAGCAAGAATTTAGACTTTAGACAAAATTTTTAATTTTGAATTTAGACTAAAAAACCCTTAGTAAGTGCAAAAAGTGCTTCAGGTGTGATTGGTCACAGGTATTGCCGTCTAGTGGCAGAAGAAGTGCCGCACAGGCCCCCCCCCCCCTTTTTTTTTTTTTTTTTTTGAAACCAAAGTAATAACCAGTAGCGATCTCAGCATCTGAGATTCAACAATCTCAGTATCACTACTTACGATGGCAGTCAACATACAACATCACACAACTAAATGAAGAGGAACTGCAGTGAGACAGAAATGAATAGCAAAGGAGAAGAAATAATATAACCAAATATTGATTTTTATGTTTATCTAGATTCTATGCTTTAAAAAAGCTAATTTGAAACTCCACAAATAAAAAAAAAGGGCTCCAGTGAAGATTTCTTAAATAAATAATTGCATTCTGTCACCTGCTGCACTTCCTCTTGTTTCATTTCCTGTGCTGGAACATGGCTGTCAGCCTCCGTTTACATGCCTCCACTCCACCTAAAAATAAAGAGTAAAAATAAGATTCACTGCTTTACCGTCACTGTCACAGTCCTGCAGGAGGGAGGCAGCAATCATATGTTTCTGTGACAAAAAGAGACTTATGGAAACCCATTTCTGCCAATGTGATGAAAAAAAAATCTTCAAGTCATTATAATGACAAACTTTCTCTAAATAATGACTTAATATGGTAATAATGATCAATAATCATTTTCTATATCTAAAAAGCATCTTGCAATATGTGGGACATTTCTTGCCAAGCTGCTTTTTTTTCCCATATTTCTGAAGAAGAATTCAAACCAATTTTCTCAGCATTCAAAGGTTGAAATGCAAGAAAAGTGATGTCGATCCAGACTTCAAAGGGATAAAAACACAAATTATTATCAGCTAAAAAAAAGGCGCATTTTTTATAGACTTTCAAGTTTTACTGCAACAGAGAAAAATAAATCCTGAATGTGTTGTGGGTGTATTAACACAACCTCACCTCACCTGTATAACCACAGGTGATGAGTCCACTGCCCTGTGTGTGTGTGTGTGTGTGTGTGTGTGTGTGTGTGTGTGTGTGTGTGTGTGTGTGTGTGTGTGTGTGTGTGTGTGTGTCTGTGTGTGTGTGTGTCTGTGTGTGTGTGTGTGTGTGTGTGTGTGTTGGTGATAACAGCACAGAGACATATTTAGTATCTGCAGTACAAACTGACACACAGAGCACTCAACTCCCCGGGCTGCAACACACTCAGTCCCCAGAGTGCCTCATCTGCACTGACATATGGGGACACACACACAACACACACACACACACACACACACAAAACCCACTCATTTTCACCCTGATTCATAATCTGCTCAGAGACTCACTGCAGAGCTCCGACATAATCCAGTGGGACCAACGTCTGTCACTGCAGCACGTCCACATATTTAAAAATGATTAAATAAACTTTATTGACACAGGCTCACTCTGCCTCATTGCTACCTGCATGTAAAGCTCGCGGGGATTAAAATTCACCGCACCACTTCTTATTCATCTCTCTCACATTTACAAACCAAAGCAATGTGTGTTTTATCGACCAACAACAACGTCGAAAGACACATCAGTGCCTAATGGGGACGAGGATTTTAGCCATTAGATCTGATCAAATTTGGAAAATCTAGAAAAGCAGAATGATTAAAATCATTTTATCCCCAGTCAAATTTGCAGAGCGCTTAACAGGAAGTTAGCTGTTTGGCTGGCAGAAGTCAACATGCATTATTCGCCCCATAAAGTGTACGATCTGAGTGATTTCACACCATTTTGGCTTCATGCACGACTGAGCAGCTTTCATATGAATGAACAGGGCCCAGCCTCAAATTCTGTATCCAGGTCTCTTAATATATCTGTTTATGACACATTAGCATGCTCGCCATGGATGTATTCAGAGAGCTGGATACAGTGCTACCTTGCTGACTCCCCCTAAAACCAAAGATATTTGCATTTTTTCAAATTTTTTGTGCAGATCAAACAAACATGATGTTTATTCATCGAAAGAGCTAAGCTAGCCATTTCCTTTTGTTTTCAGTGTTGATGCCAAGCTAACCACATCCCGACTCACGGACATTAAAGAGATGCTGACCTTCTTATCTCACTCTCAGACAGAAAGATAGATAAGAAAGATAATTCATACTTTGTTTTGCACATGTTGAATTATTTCAATTGATGTTAAAGTGCTCATTATACATAGCAGGGTTGATTGATTAATTAATTTGCTGATTAATCAGGTCTCAAACCCATAGGTCTGTCAGTTTACTATCATATATAACAAAAATATGCAATCAATTCTCACATTAAAGAAGTTGGAGTCAAAAGATATATTAAGAGACCTGGTTTACAGAATTTGAGGCTGGGCCCTGTTACATTCATATGAAGCTGCTCAGTCGTGCATGAATTTTCTTGTTTTCTATTTATGGTGTGTGAAATCCACTCAGATCGTACACTTTATGGGGCGAATAATGCATGTTGACTTCTGCCAGCCAAACAGTTCTAACTTCCTGTTTTGGAGCGCTCTGCAAATTTGACTGGGGATAAAATGATTTTAATCATTCTGCTTTTTCTAGATTTTCCAAATTTGATCAGATCTATTGTGGCATAAAATCCTCGTCCCCATCAGGCACTGATGTGTCTTCGACGTTGTTGTTGGTCGATTAAAACCACAACATTGCTTTGGTTTGTAAATGTTGAGAGAGATGAATAAGAAGTGGTGCGGTGAATTTTAATCCCGCGAGCTTTACATGCAGGTAGCAATGAGTGCAGAGTGAGCCTGTTGTCAATAAAAGTTTATTTATCATTTTTAAATATGTGGACGTGCTGCAGTTGACAGACGTTGGTCCACTGTATTATGTCGGAGCTCTGCAGTGAGTCTTTGAGCAGATTATGAATCAGGGTGAAAATGAGTGGGCCCTTTTTGTGTGTGTGTGTGTGTGTGTGTTGTGTGTGTTGTCCCCATAATGTACAGTGCAGATGAGGCACTCTGGGGCCACTGAGTGCAGCCCCGGGGACCCTTCTGAGTTGCCTCTGTGTGTCAGTTTGTACTGCAGATTACTAAATATTGTCTCTGTGCTTTATCACCAACACAACACACACACACACACTCACAACAAGTTACACACAGACACACACAGACACATCGTAGACACACACCAAACCAGACACACACACACAACACACACACACACACACACACCACACACACACACAACACACACACACACAGGGCAGTGGACTCATCACCTGTGGTTATACAGGTGAGGTGAGGTTGTGTTAATACACCCACAAACACATTCAGGATTTTTTTTTCTCAACTGTCCTGCAGTAAAACTTGACAAGTCTATAAAAAATGCGGCCTTTTTTTTAGCTGATAATAATTTGTGTTTTTATCCCTTTGAAGTCTGTATCGACTCACTTTTCTTGCATTTCAACCTTTGAATGCTGAGAAAATTCTTTTAATTCTTCCATCAGAAATTATGGGAAAAAAAGCAGCTTGGCAAGGATAATGTCCCACATATTGCAAGATGCTTTTTAGATATAGAAAATGATTATTGATCATTATTTTTACCATATTAGTCATTATTTAGAGAAAAGTTTGTTTCCCTCTCTTTTTCATTTAATGACTTGAAGATTTTTTTTCATTCACATTGAGCAGGAAATGGGTTTTTTTATTTATTTATAAGTCTCTTTTTTCTCACAGAAACATTATGATTGCTGCCTCCCTCCTGCAGGACTGTGACAGTGACGGTAAAGCAGTGAATCTTATTTTTACTCTTTATTTTTAAAGGTGGAGTGGAGGCATGTTAAACGGAGGCTGACAGCCATGTTCCAGCACAGGAAATTGAAACAAGAGGAAGTGCAGCAGTGACAGAATGCATTTATTTATTTAAGTTCATTTTTTTTTTTCATCTTCAACTGGAGCCTTTTTTTTTCTATTTGTGGAGTTTCAAATTAGTTTTTTAAAGCATAGAATCTAGATAAACCTAAAAATCAATATTTGGTTATATTATTTCTTCTCCTTTGCTATTCATTTCTGTCTCACTTGCAGTTTCCTCTTCATTTAGTTGTGTGATGTTGTATGTTGACTGCCATCGTAAGTAGTGATACTGAGATTGTTGAATCTCAGTATGCTGAGATCGCTACTGGTTTTTATTACTTTGGTTTTCAAAAAAAAAAAAAGGGAGGGGGGTTGGGCCTGGGTGCGGCACTTCTTCTGCCACTAGACAGGCAAATACCTGTGCCAATCACACCTGAAGCACTTTTTGCACTTACTAAGGTTTTTTAGTCTAAATTCAAAATTAAAAATTTTATCTACAGTCTAAATTCTTGCTTGTGTTGTACGTCCGCTTTGGATTAAAAGCGTCTGCTAAATGAAATTGTAGATTTTGTTAGAATTTTATTTCTGCAGAGTTTTGTCATTGTGTCCCTGTGTGTGCACTCAGCCCCAATCTATATAACAGTGGACCTCCATGTCTGGTTAAACATTCACCAACAGGGGTATTTTCACTAAAAAAGCCAAAAGGGACACTCCCCCCCCCAATTGGTCATGCTCTAAAAATCCGTCCTAAAATCATGTTCTCTAAGGTCTCTGGTGAAAGTTTTCAAAAATTTGCCATGGAGTGGACCCCCTTGTGCAAGTGTTGATATCTGCACTGGAGCGGGGCTGCCGGGACATGTCCCGTGCCTGGAGCAGGACTGTTGGTCATGTCTCAAAAATGTAAATAGTATTAATTTTCTCTCCCTAATTTAATTCAAAAAAGCAAGCAACAAACAATCAAAAGTCCTGCATTTCAAATTACTTCTTTAGCAACAAAATATCATCAATAAAAAAATAAAAGCACTTTTTTGTAGTAAAAATGTCTCATGTGACTGATGTGATTAATACAAGACTTTTATTAAATTAAACAGACCTTTTGAATATCATGTACAGAACAATTAAAATTAAAACACCACCATGCCAGTGATCAAAGAATATTGTAAAACTAATAAGGCCTATTAATTATTCCTAGTAATATAGTTAATTAATAACTGTGGACCTGAACTCAGAGAAGGGGCATTAAATTATTTTTAAGTGATTTAAATTAAAAATTAATAATTAATTTTTAGAGTTTGCCAAGGTTGACACTGACCAATCACAAACTTCCACAAAAAATAAATTAATCAAAATGAAATAAAATAATAAAATCCAGAAATAAGCAAGACATTTTTAATATTGAAAATTACCTAAAAAAACAAAACAAATAAATTCAAATGGAAAAAAAGGAAATTACTTGGGAAATGGTCTGAAAAAAAAATAGTTATTCTTAATAAAAATAATTTTAAATATCTAACTATAATTATAATGAATACAGTGAATTCAGAAAATTGCAAAGCAAACCAAAAAAGGAAGGAAATTACTTGGAAAAAATTGCTTTAACATAACAATTAAGTCATTAAAAATTTTATTATGATTAATTATAAATTCAGTTCTCCTGACATTTTTCCTTAGCTTTATAAAAAAAAAAAATCAAAATCGACTTTTTTTTTTGCAATAAAAAAAAATAGATTTAAACATGCAACAATAAATTTTTTTAGCAAAGAAAAGAAAACATGGAAATTTCTTGGAAAATACTGCTTAAAAATATTTATTATTCTTTAAAAATATAATTTAAATAATCCAACTATGATTATTTTAAATTCAGTTCTCTTGAAGTTTTCTTATTTTTCTTTTTTAATTTCTGAAATCTAACAAACAAACAAAACAACTAACAATATACTACTTTTTGCATTTCTGCAGGCCATTTTTATTTTTTTTTTTTTTACTTTTTTTAAATTAATCAAACCCTTTTTTTTCAAGAGTTCAAAGTTGAAATACTTGTGAGGAGCGCCTGAAATTAAAACAAGTTATAAAATTGATTCTTTTATTTATGTTTTGAGGGGTTAAAGGACTGAAATTTTATTTTACCTGATTACAATGGTGAGTTCCATTTCTGTAGGACTTGAGCCCTCCATTTAGTGGAAACTGAACAGACACACTCCAGTTTTCTTTAAATATAAAAACATCATAATCATGTTTTTTAATCTGATTATTAGTGGCATCTGTTTTAATTTGGTACAAACTTAAATCATCCGCAGAAGATAAACGACAGAGCATGTTGGGGAGGGAAATCACTAAAAGATTTTTTTTGTGGTTGAAATGTAATTATTAATTTGTTCAGTTTATGAGCCAATTAGGAGTCTCATTTAATTCTTTTTTACGAATTTTGAAATAAATTATTTTAATGTAAATTGATTAATCAGCTTAATAATTGTTTAAATGTTCAGTGTTAGTTTATAGTTAATTATTATTAATATAAGCTGTGGGGGAAAGAAAAAATCATTAAGACGCATACTGCAGACTTCAATAGACACCAAGTCCTTTTTGGGAATTTTGGGAATATGTCCTTTAAAACAAACACAAAAATTAATATATTTGAATTTTTTTAAAGTATATTTACTCAAGTTCTGTGGATAAGTACTATTGCCTTTCGAGCACATATTTTATATTAGTCACAGCAGGGACAGGTACTTTTTTATTCTATAATATAAATCTCTTTTTACTTTTACTTTTTAAAGGATTTTAAACGAAATACTTTTAATTAAGTTTATGTGGCGAGATTTACTTTACTTAATGATCTGAGTGCTTGTTTTTTACAAGAATACAAAAATTCAGTTTATTCAAATTAAAATCACTATCTGGTTGATCTTTGACCCTCTTAATGAAGACATTAATGCCAGTAATTAAGTCCTAAAAATGTGATTTTTCATCTGTTGCAGTCAAAAAATATTTCCTGCCTTTTTTATTTTTTATGAAGTTCTAGAAATGTCTGTCATGAAATTTAAAAAATGAGTTACTGTTTGCTGGAAAATGAGAATTGTTGAAAAAGCTGATTTTATATCATTCATGAAACAAATTAGATTTTAGGTTAACCATTGTATACACACACTCGTATCACTCTGCACACAAAATGCACAAAAATACTAGCTTACAAAACATGACATATTAATTTATTTTTTTTTTTTTTTCATTGGTTTATTTTTAAACCAACACAGTCCTAATCATAAATATCAAATTTTCATGAATTTTCAGAATATTAACCCTTTGAATGGCAGGTTTTTGTCATGAAGCCACGGTTTTAGATGAAAAAAAAAGGTATGATTTTTTTTTAAAAATTTATTTATTGCACCAAACAGTCCCCAAGGGTTAAAACAAAGTTAAATCATTTATTTAACATGGTGATGGATTTAAAAAAAACAACAACTTTTTAATAAGAAAGATACAACTTTAACAACTCAATTTCACATTAAAATTCTTTTAAAAGAAATATATTTTTTTACACTGGACATCACGTTTTTTGAAGAACATCAGCAAATATGCAAATATTGCAGTGAATTTTGAATTGCACTGAACATATTAAAAGTGCTGTGTTCTTGACAGGGAGTTTTTGTATGTATTGAGTTTTAAAGACACTTTAATTCACAACATAGAAAAAAAAAGTACATTCAAGGCAGGAAAAATATGTTTTCACCCACATCTATGTTGAAAAATATGGGGTATTTTGGCCAAAAATGACTTATTCAGCCACTTATGTTTTTAACAGCAATTTCATTTTTAGAATTTCACCATTCTTGGAGATAAAGATACAAAGATATCTTCAAATGCTTTTGGTCCACATTTTTAGATGACAACGAGACTTGAAACAGTTTCAGACAAAGTCAGATTCCAGTGGACATTTGTCTTTTTTTTTATTTTTTTTTTTGTTTTTTTTTTTATCCTAGGCAAATTTTACATGTCAAAAAAAATATATATTTAAATACAGATATTTTTTTAGCTACACAACTAAATTCTTATGCAGCTGAATGCAAACAGCTTTGCAACACTTTAAAACCTTTTGAAGGTTTTTTTTTGTAACTGTTTTGTGTTGAATCTTTACTGTTAAAATTTTTAAAATTGAAGATTTAGGTGTTTCTTTTGATTGCCTGAAACAACTTTTTTTTTATTATTGTGGACAAACAATTTTTTTTTTAGTGAGGTGGCTTTTTTCGATTAAGCATTATTCAAGCAAAAAAAATTTAAGTTTTATACTTTTTTAAATGTCAAATATGGGTGGCTGATTTTTTTTCTTATTTTTATGGCAGAAAAACTGAAAATAAAGACTTTTTTTAGGTTTTTAAAACTTAAAAAAGTTACTTGAAGACATCATCTTCATTTTTAGGGAAAAACTTGGCAAGTATTTTACAAACCAAATGACTCATTAATTATAAAAAGCGTGGTGCTTAGGAATAATTTCCTAAAACCCAGAAATGAATTTGCATTTTTGCAGTTAGTATCAAATCACTAAGGTTATTATTTAAAACATGTTTTTTTGGTTACAATATCCTGACTGAAATAAGTTCTCATTAAGTGATTTTTCAAACTTGTTTTACTATATAAAATTCCTCGTATAGTAAATACCCAACTGTGGAATTTTGAAGCTTTTTACACATCTTAAAAATGTTTCAGTACCGTAAATGTTTGTTTACCGCAAATTACTAATTTACGCAATAATGCCAAATCTACAAAGTGACATTTTAGTCTGTGCAGTCAAGTCCCTCCGAATCAAGACAGGCAAGTCTCAAGTTGAGTTTTGAGTCCTAAACAATGTCACAATGGTGCTCTTCACTAAAATGTAAATCCATTTTTACAACAGAGAAAAAATATATAAACCCAATGAAATTTACAAAAATATCATGATTGCTATTTACATTTGCATGCATTTATTAAACAAAGTTAAAACAAAAAAACAACAGCAAAAAAAATAGTGCCCAAACATACTCTTTCATTTGGGGACTGGGGAAAAGTATGCAGTATTTTCAAGTCAAAAGAAAAAAAAATAAAAAAACCACTAATTTCAAAAAAGTTTTCTTTTTGTTTCATTTTTTACTTTTGTATCTTAAAAATTTTGGGTAATTAGGTTTGTTAAAAAACAACTGCGACTGACCTTAATCTTAAAAAACTTCAATAATACTGAAATTTGGCCCAAAAACGTACTAAAATTTTGTAGATAGATTGGGAAAAGTATCAAGCATTTCAAGTCAAAAGACTTGAGTCCAAGTGAGGTTACAAGTCAATGGTGCGCCAAGTCAAATTTTAAGGGAGGAATTTTGTTTGTTTTCCGTTTTGCTTTTGTCAACGTGAAAAAACCTTAAGTTCATTAAAACTGCAAATTGGTCTGACTGGAGTTCAAGTCACAGGAATCAAGTTACCACATCCCTGGATCAGAGAAAATAGGTAAATCCCAGTAATGAGTCCTAAAACCAAAAATAAGTTTGCCATTTTCAACACTCCCATTAAGTGTTACTTTCACCCCCATCTGGTTGGATTGCCTTTAGATTGTTTTAAAAAAGGTGATTTTGGTTACTCTAACCAAACTATTCCCACTAGCCTTTGCCTAAATCTAATAAATCCAACCAAAAAAGGCAATTAGAACTAGCCACTCATCGTTAGGGTGGGTCAAAATCCTTTGCTATCCCTAGGATCGATCCTGCAGCACTCTATTTTAAGAAAATTAAACTTATGAGGTCTGAATCTGAACACTGATTTTCTGCAAGGAAAACTCTACGACTCTAAACTTATCTCCACCAATATGTCAACAGGCTTTCAGTTCTCAAAGAACCTAACATGATGTCATTGTTATCGTTAAGGTCCAGCTCAACAAAGCCGTCGTTTCCGGTTCCTCTTTGCAGACAACCAAGACGACTCCAAGTCCTCGACAGGCAACTCAATCACTTTATTCAAGTAATCTCCCTTTCCTGCCGTTTATAACCTGCAAAGATGGTGATCACCTGTGCCGCAATGGACCAAGCAAACTCCACCCCTCCGATGGCTCTGAGAGCTCAGATCAAAAAATGTGCTCCAGGATCTCATACAGACAGGAACATATTAAAAAGAAAAATATGCAGTTTTGTTCCACGTACTTGTGCATCTCAAAAAAAGGACTCCCCATAGTCAGCACTCGCAAGTCCCACCCAAAAGAAAAAAAAAAGTTTTTTGCCTTTTTGAGTTTTTGAAAAACGTCAAAAAAAAAAAAAGAAAAAATAAAAAAATTGCAAAAAGTGATATGGATTCCTTTACCATTTTCTCCTCCAGCTCCACATCTCCATTTACAGCTTCCCATTATCTGGATTTAAGTCTTTGAAAGTCCAGATCTTCCAAACATTAACAGTCTACCATAGGTTAACAATTGTGGGAGGGCAAGCAGCAAAAAAATAAAAAAAAAGAACTAAATAAATATTTCACAAATAACTTGTTTAAAACCTGACTTACTTTTTGGTGATGTGGTTTTGTCTTTTCATTTTTACGCTACTTTCTTTTAATTGGCGTTTTTTCTCTGATCACCCTGCGTTTTTTTCTTTTTTTTCCACTGTGCAAAATCAAGATCAAAGTTTGTGCTACGAGGATGTCGTTAACCATTTCACGGAGCGATTCCACACAGCTCCTTGCTGAAGGCAAAACATTTCCAGCACAGCGCCCTCTCTATGGTCAGGACCGTTTTCAAATTCAAGCTTTTGGCATTATATTGGACTGTTTTGCTTCTTATAAATTTTTTTTTACCAAAAGATTTTTTTTGAGGCCTAACTTTTCACAAAACGGATGTGGAAAAGCCACTTCAGTCTGGTTGGCTTGCAGCTGAAGACGAAGGGAATTTTTTATTTTTTTTTAAGCTTTTTCCATGCTGCTCTGCCTAATCTTCCACTCTAGGCAATGAAAAATCACTGGTTATTTCATTTTACACATTATTGTAAGTTTTTATTCAGGAAGCTTTGAAAATATTTTTTATGACTTTTTTTAGAAAAACTTCATGTTTCCAATCTATCCGGTGGTGGTTCTGGAAGAATTTTTTTCTTTAAGATTATTATATGTACGTACGCTCCCTGGGGCATTGCGCTGATGCACTTCATTTTGGAAGACGAGGTTAATAGTTGTTGCCCAGCATATAAATACAAAAAATTGCGTGAAATATCTTAAGAGATTAACGTCATTTTCATTGTGCAAATTTTAAAAAAAAAAAAAAATCACCCAGTTTTTTCAAACAGTTTTAAATAAATCCAATTTTTGCTTGCTGCCTGAGCCCGATGTTTAAAATTTTTAACCTCTCTCTAATATGCAGTGAGCAAAAAATCGTTCACTCTGCTGGACTTTAGGATTCTCTTTGAGCGAGTGGCACGTCTGATTTTTTTTTCACAATCTTTTTTTTCAGTTTATAAGTTTCTATCCTCGCCTTTTTTTCTATGGGGTTACCACGGTTTTTCAAGTAAAAAAGATCCATGACTTGAAGAACTGTGTTTTCAGACTAAAACGTTAAAAAAAAAAACAAAGGGTTGTGAATGTCTGCACTAAGACACAAACTTAGGGAAATAAAAAAAGGGGCCTCTTCCTAACCTTTACAACCAGAGCTTCAAATAATGAAATTTCATTTTTTCTGGTTTTTAACAATAAAAAACTTTTTAACCCCCAAAATTCTAGAAAACTAACAGCAATTCCACTTAAAATTATCATCAAAAAATCAACTATAACAAGGACGAAATGTACGACAAAATAAACCCCCAAATGATTATACTCTGGACCAATATCTTCTGCATCTAATTATCGACCAAAAATATTAGCAATTTCCTTTTAATATCAACCGGCCATTATAAACTTTAAATAATCAGTTTAGGTAATTATATGCGTCATTAAATATAATTTCTCTTTTTAATCTATCTGCTCCCCCCGATGTTTGTGAGGCTGGTGGACTAAGAAAAAGACCTCCTTTCGGAAAATGAAAATCTCCTGTCCTCGGCTAGTTTACAGGCAGGCGTTCTTCCTCTCCCGTCAGCTTGGTTACTTGAAAACTGAACAGCGTTTTCAAACCAATTTGTGACACCCCACCAAAGTTTTTATTAATTATATGCTTGGACCATAGGTCTCGGACTATTCCCAGAGTGGGGTCCACAGAGCGCTAATTGGAGAAGTATAATTTCTTGATTTCTCCATCATCACACCGTTGGGTTATAAATAAACAGATTTGGGTCCAAAAAAATGTTTTTTACTTTTGGGTGCGTCGTTTGGTCGAACAACCAGATTTTTTACGACCGATGGGCTTAATACAGATTAAAGGGGTAAATTTTTATCATCCGTTTTTTTTTTAATGGGACGCCTCCTGGTTTCTTTAAGATCATTAAAAATATTTATTTTTTCTGAATTTTGATGTTTGTGGAATTTCTTGCCGCCTTTTTTTGGACATGAATAATCCATTTTTATTGACTTTGTTTTTTCTTTTTTTTTAATTTTGGGCATTAGCGTACGGGCTGCTCTGAACCCAAGTTTTAGGACTTTTGTAGTGTAAGGGTTTGGTAGAATGAAATTTCATTTTATGTGTGATTTTTTTATGCAAAAATAAATTTTTGTTTATTTTGAAAGGCAGCTTTATTTTACTGTGGAATGCGCCTTTTTTAACTCCGTAGCATTGCCAGTCATTATTTCCACGTCCACCAAGAAAAAAATAATAATTTAATTTTTGTAGGTCAAAGTTAAAATATCCCAGCATTTCAAATAAGAAATTCCTCTCGGGTCACCGCTTTAGGCAAACATTTTTCAAAATCTAAAAATCACGCCGTTTAAGACACAAAATAAAAATAACTAATATTAACTTTTAAGAAATTTTTGAACCAAATATAACTTTATACGCCAACTAATTTTTTTAACTTTGGCATTTTTTCTTTTTTTAAAAAAAAAATATTTCAACTGCAGGTCCGGGAAAAAAAACCTCATGCCTTAAATATATTTTTATTCAGAAAAACTTGCGGCGCTTTTAATAATGTATTCATATAGTGTTGTACATGTTTGGCGTCTTGAAAAATAAGTAAATTTAAAAAATTAAGAATAAAAAAGAATTTTTAGTTTAGTCAAGTTACAGAAGAAACACCGATACTGATTTGTTTTTCGGAAAATGACTTGAGGAATCATCCTGTTTGCAACCATTTCTCAGTTTGAGGTTTTAGGATTAGAAATTTTCGATTTTGAGTCCAGTTTTTACATCATAAAATGAAAACCTAAAACCTTTTTTATATTTTTCTAGTTCAAGTGCAAAATTAAACAAAATTTTTTTTTTTATTAAAAAAGTACAATTAAAAAAAAAGCAAAAAAAAAAGTCAAATTTTTGTGGTACTCAAATATGCTACATTTATGCATTATGTGTGAATATAAATTACATTTTTCAACGATGCCCTAGTTTTTAACAATTAGTTAAAAAATTTTTTTTAATGTTTAGTTTTCTTTTAAAAGTTTTAATACGAATTTTTTTGATTAAGTATAAATGTAGAGCATTTGGATTAAAACCCTGTTAAAACATGTGCAATAAAAATATAAAATTAATTTTTAAATAGCAAAATAATTATGAATAAAAAATGAATTTTTTTTAACATTTTTTCTACCCTTCAAAAATGGGAAAAAAAAGCAAAAAAAAAAAAAAATAGTGCAAAATAAATTAAATTAAAAAAAAGAAAAAAAAAATTAAAAAAAAACAAAAAAAATTGTAGAATTTTAATAAACGCTAAAAAAATAAATTTAATTTTTCTGTTTGCACAATGGAATTTTAAAATTTGTTTTAAAAACGTATAAATCTAAAAAAAAGAAAAAAAATTTTTTTTTAAAATATAAATAAATTAAAAAAACCAAAAATTTTTACAGCTTAAAATAAAAATTCGTTTTTGTCAAAATTTTTATTAAGTTTGCAACAGACAAAAAAAAAAAAAACAAAAAAAAAAAAAAAAAAAATAAAAATTAAAAAAAAAATAAAAAAAAAAAAAAAAAAAAAAAAAAAAATAAAATTTAAAAAAAAAAAAAAAAAAAAAAAATAAAAAAAAAACAAAAAATTAAATCAAAAAAAATTAAAAAACGTGAAATAATAAAAAATAAAAAACAAAAATTTAAGAAAAATTCTAATTATTAAAATAAACAGCCTTTAAAAAAAAAGCTAAATTAAGTAATAACAAAAAAAAAAGACACACAAAAAGATTTTTTTTTAATTTAATTGTAAAACTATTTTGTTTTAAATTGGGATTAATTTAATTAGAAATTTATAATACAAAGCATAATTTACTTAAATTAATAAATTATAATAAAAATCCAAAATCCGCTATACATATAAATACTATATCCCAAAAACTTAAATTACACCCTTCCATTCTAACCAAACTATTAGAATAAAATTAAACCCTCAAACGTCGAAAATATTAAATCAGGCCCCCCAAAAAGGAAAAAAATTTATGAGCAATTTTTAAAAAAAATGAAAATTGATAACAACAATATAATTATATTATTAAATAATTCTTCAAAATTAGCTTAAACATAAAAATTACCACCCAAATCAAAACTTTAAAAAAATAAAAAAAAAAACTCAAAACAACCCAATAAAAGCACCAACCCTAACACACATTATTAAAAACCAACACACCAACCACCCCTTACCCAAAAAGATAAAAAAAAATATACAAAAAATTTTGATTTGATAATTTATTAATTCTTTTTGGGGCCCTGACCAAACCGTTTTTTTTTTTTACTCCATTTGGCCCAACCCCCACACCAACACTCCCACCCCCCCCCCCCATCTCCCCACCCCGCCCGCCCCGTATTAAAATTCCCGCCCAATTAAACCCATCTTTATTTTAAATTTTGCCCCCCAAATACAAACAACAAAGAAAATTTCATATTGGGGGGGGGTGGGGGGGCCCCCTAATTAATAAAAAAAATAAAAAAAAAAAAATTAAAAAAAAAAAAACCCTCCGCACCTTACCCCACCCGCCCCCCGAAAAACAACCCCACCCCCCCCTTTGGGTTGTCCCAATCCCAACGCCCTTTTTTTTTTTTGGCGCGTTTAATTTTTTTTTAATAAAAAAAAATGGAATTTTTACTATCCGGAATTTTTTTTAAATAATAAAATTCCCTTTTCTATAAACCCATCCTTTCTCCCCCCCAACGACCCTTAATTAATAGATGCCTTTTCTGCCATTGAAAAAAAAAAAAAAATTATAAAATAACCCCTTTTTTAACACATTTCATCTTGTTTAAACTTTGTTTCTGTGAATGATAATATTCGAAAAAGTCGGAAGAAAAACAAGAAAATAAATCCCATCACAGCGTGCTTGGGCAGACAAATATAAAAAATGACTCCATGTGGAATGTAAATTCGGTTAACACCTCTTCTGAAAAATCGGCTTCAAAAAAAAAAAAGAAAAAAAAAATAAACATCGTCAATAATGCCCTCTTTAAAAAATAATTATAAGACTAGTGTACTAACCAACCAAAAACAAAATAACCTTCACCCCCTCACCCCAGGAAAATTTATGAAACTAAACTTAAAAAAAAACCCCCACTTTTTTAAGTACCAAAAAAAAAAATTAAAAAAGAAAAAAAAATCCAAAAAAAAAAAAAACACCCGCAAAACAAAAAACAAATACCCTCTAAAATTTTACATATCCTATTCCCAAAAAATTAAAAATAAAAATTACCACAAAACTAAAAAAAAACCCAACCCCCACCCCCCACAACCGTCAATTTTTTTTATTTTCAACAGAAAAATTTTTTTTTATTTTTACAAACCAAAATGACATCTTTTTTAAAAAGTAGGAAAGCAAAAATTAAAAAAAAAAAAAGACCGATTTGGTGTTGGTTGACTAATGTAAAATGACGTGATTAAACCCCAATAATTCTGGTTTGGCACAACAAAAATTTTAATAAAATAAAACTATAAAAATCCGCCCGCTCATAATATTATAATAAATTTTTTTAATCAAAATTTCATTTCCTCAAAAAAATTTTCTTTTTTATAAAATACTAAACCGTGTTTTGAAATAGGGGGCCCCCCTAATTCTTAGAAAAGATTAATTTACAAATAAAATATCATTTATTTTTTTTACTTTTTTTTATTTTAAAATAATTTTACAATAAAATAATTCTAAATAAATAATTTACAACCTTGAAAAAAAAAAACCAAAAATCCTTCAAAACTAAAAAATATAAAATTAAAATTTAATATTCATTTTTTTTTTTCTATTAAAGGGTTGATTATTTTAAAAAAAAAAAAAACTTTATTTTAGTAAATAATATAAAAAAAAATTAAAAAAAAAAAAAATTAATAAAAAAAATAAAATATATAATTCTTTCTCTTTCTATTTTTTAAAAAATAATTTTAACAAAAAAAAAAAAAAAAAAAATTTTTTTTTTTATAAAAAAAAAATTTTAAATATTTTTTGCTTAGATAAAATATCCCCACCTTAAAACAATATAAAAATTTAATCCAGCCCCTATAATTATAAAAAAATAATAAATATCCCACATAATTTTTTTTTTAAAGAGAATTTTTTTTATTCTTTTTCCCCCGTTCAATAAAATAAAATTAAATAAAATTTCGCCATCTTCCCTAAAAATAAAATTAAAATATAAAACTAAAAAAAACATTTTTCCCCTCCCCCAGCCCATGGTTTTTTATTTTTGGTTTTGTTGGGTTTTTTTAAAAAAATAAAAAAAAATGTGGGGGTTTTGGGTGTGTATTTGGGGGGGGGTTTTGGTGTTTTTTAAAGTAATGTTTTTTATATAATTTGGTATTAAAAAAAAAAATAAACTGATATAATAAAAATTTTTTTTTTAAAAAAAAGTAAGAAAACAGCTTTTTTTTTTTTTTTTGTTTTTTGCCTTTTTTTTATTTTTTTTTATTCTTTTTTTTTTTTTTTTTTTTTTTTTTTTATTTTTTTTTTTTTTTTTTTTTTATTTTTTACCCTTTTTTGCCCCACCCCCCCCTTTTTTAAATTCTAAACTGCTTATTATGTTTTTTTTTTTTTTTTGTTTTTTATTTTTAAAAATTTTTTTTTTTTTTTAAAAATTTTTTTTTTTTTTTTTTTTTTTTTTTTTTTTGTTTTTTTTTTTTTTTTAGTTAAATTTAAAAACAAAAAAACAAAATGAAAAGTTTAAAAAAAAAAAAAAATTTTTTATTAAAAAAAAAAAACATAAGTTAAAAATTTTTTTTTTTAAAAAAAAACTTAATTTATTGAAAGAAAAAAAAAAATAATAACAAAAAAATTGGATTTTTTTTTATATTTTTTTCCCCAAAATTCATTCTATTTGATTTTTTTTATTTTATTTTTTTTTTGAAAATCTTTTTTGAGATTTTTATTTTTTGCACAACACTTTCTTATATTTTACAAAAATAAAATAACAAAAATCAAAATAATCCAAATTCAACAGCAAACACTTAAA